>NC_058086.1:143652620-143863004 GCF_014858855.1 Bufo gargarizans
GAGGGTGGGAGAAACATGAACCCTTTATAACGCTGGAACAATTGACACAGTTTAAACAAGGAAAAGTGCCCCGTCTAGGTGTAGATAAAGTACTCTGTCCTCTTTCTATTTTATTACTTCCCACATCCGCCCGGACTATTTTATCCCTAATATTTTCTGCCCGTTTATAGCATATCATGGGTGGCCTCTGGAACTCTCCTATCCGTGGATAGGACTTAGATAATATGTGCCAATGTTGATTAACAATAGTCCTAAGGCGCTGGGACCAGGGATGGTATTTAATCACTAAGGGGATCCTTGTTTCTTTCTTAGTTCTATCTGGTGGTGTAATCTCAGCTTTATTACGCTGTATTTTCAATAGATCAGGGGGGTAGCCTCGCTCTCTAAATTTATTGGTCATATCGTCTAATCTTGTTTGACACATATCCCTATCACTAACGATCCGTCTAACCCTCTGGTATTGCCGCCCTGCTTCTTACTAGAATTGTTCCAGTGGTGGGTGACGGGAAGCCAGATTCTCTGCTATGGAACCTCTCTCCAATGGATTTTGGTTAATTTTTATTTATTTAATTTTTATTTTAATTCATTTCCCTATCCACATTTGTTTGCAGGGGATTTACCTACATGTTGCTGCCTTTTGCAGCCCTCTAGCTCTTTCCTGGGCTGTTTTACAGCCTTTTTAGTGCCGAAAAGTTCGGGTCCCCATTGACTTCAATGGGGTTCGGGTTCGGGACGAAGTTCGGATCGGGTTCGGATCCCGAACCCGAACATTTCCGGGATGTTCGGCCGAACTTCTCGAACCCGAACATCCAGGTGTTCGCTCAACTCTAGTCCTGACCAAGTTTTCACCTCCAGTAGAAGAGGATATAATCCCAAATAAGACAGGGCCCCCTCTTGACCTGGGCCCTATAGCAGTCGCATGGTCTGCCGCTATGGTAATTACGCCCCTGGTTATATCTACAAATGGAAATGCCAACAGCTAAGAAACTTGTGGTAGTTTAGGAACACATACCTTTGCTACAGTGTGATTACATTGTGTAATGTATATTATATAAGTACAATGCATTCACAAAGTCTTCAAACCCTTTCACTTTTTTCAGATTTTATGATGTGCTAATCAAATTTCCCCCCAACAATCTACACTCAATACCCCATAATAAGAAAGTGAAAACAGAATTTTGGAAATGTCTTCAAATTTATGAAAAAGGAAAAAATAAAATATTGCATGGTAAGTAATTAAGTATTTAGAACTTTTGCAATGACACTTTAAATTCAGCTCCACCCCGCCCCTATTTATATTGATCATCATGTTTTTACACCTTAATTGGACTCCCTTGACTATATAAGGTCTCAGAGCTAACGGCGTATCAGAGCAAAAACCAAGCCATGAGAGGAAAGAACTGCTGGTAGAGTTCAGAGACAGGAGTGTGTGGAGACAGAGTACAGGATACAAAAAAATTATTCTGCTCTGAAAGTTACCAAGAGCTCAGTTGCCTCTGTAATTCTTAAGTTAAGAGAGGCCTTGGTAAGAGAGGTGACTAAGAACTCAATGGTTACTCTGGCTATGCTCCAAAGACCTTGCGTGTAAATGGGAGAAACTTCCAGAAGGTCAGCCATCACTGCAGTACTCTTAGACTGTGTGCAACAAGATTCTCTGGTCAGATAAAACCAACATTTTCGTTTTTTGCCTCACGTGTTATATCTAGCACAGCCCAATACCATCCCTACAGTGAAATATGGTAATGACAGTATCATGCTGTGGGAGTATTTTTCAGTGGCTGGGATAGGGACTAGTCAGGGTTGAGAGAAAGCTGAATGGAGCAAAGTACAGAGATATTCTTAATGAAAACCTGATCCATAGCCCTGACTTGAACCCAATCGAACATCTCTATAAAGACCTGAAAATACCTGTTCATCCAACCTGACATAGCTTGAGAGGATCTGCAAAGAAGAATGGCTGAACATCCCCAAATGCAGATGTGCAAACCTTGTGGCCTTATACCCCAGAAGACTGGAGACTGCCAAAGGTGCTTCAACTGAGTCCTCAGTAAAGGATCAAAATACGTATGTCAATTAAAGATTTTAGATTTCCTTTTCAATAAATAAAAAATTAGCAAAGATTTCAAATGTTCTGTTTTTCACTTTATCAATATGAGGTATTGAGTGGAGAATGATATGAAAACTTGATTTTTATTTTCAAATTTTTTTTTTTTTTTTTTTTTATTTGAAAATACTTTATTCCAAATCTTAAGCAGAAAATACAGAAGATAAAACATCCCCACAACAGGGTACACATTTCCAATTCGTACAATGAAATACAAACATTTTCAAGTACCTGCAGTAATGAGGAAGAGGGGGGGGGGAAGAAAAGAAGAGAGAAGGGAGGGGGGGGGGGGAGGGATCCTACTTCTCCTTTATTACCAATCACTAAGTTACTAAGTTCTATCCACCATTATGAGGAGAAATTCCTATATTGTTTCCATGGGGACCATGTGGCTTCAAACACCTGTGTTCTTTTGGACTCCCACCCTGCTATCTGTTCCAACCTATAAAGTGCATCACACTTTGTAATCCACCGAGAGACGGTCGGGGCCCTACGACTTTTCCACAAGAATGCTATCAGAACTCTCGCAGCCGCGAGTAGCTGACTCAATAAGGAGATAATATATCTGTTTCCTTTATCCTTTTCCAATAAACCTAATAGACAACTTTTAGCTGAGGGCGTAAAGTGTACCCCACTGACTTGTGAGCAAATTAAACAGACCCGTGTCCAATACTCAACTATAGTAGGGCAAGTCCACCATATATGTAACATGGATCCTTCAGCCTTAAGACACCTCCAGCATGAAGAGTCACTATTTGGGTAAATAAGATGCAGTTTCTGGGGCGTGTAGTACCACCTAGTGATGACTTTGTAAAGGTTTTCTTGCAACTTCACACATCTAGAAACCCTGGGAGCGTTAGAGCATATGCGCGCCACTTCCCTACCTGAGAACTGAACTCCCAGTTCCTTTTCCCACTTACGGACGAAGCTATATGAGTCAGGTCTGGTCTGGGATACAAGCACAGAGTATAGCTGTGCCACTTTTTTCCTAGGTGGCACCTTGGAAAGTGTCATCTTTTCAAATTGCGTCGTAGAAGCTATTGGAGAGACTGTCTTTTTCCCCAAATATTGCTTAATGAATAGTTTGTGAATAAAAGACAAAGTTAGCAATTTAGGGTGATTATCCCACCCTTCTTTTAGTATCCCCGAGGGGTCCATTAAGTCTACTAACGGAAGGGACAGATCTCTAATTCCTACGGGCAAGGTAGATCCGAAGATTCCCCCAGAACTCCACAGAACATCCCTCACCTGAATCACAGGCGACACCTCGTGGTCTGACAACAGCCTTTTAGAAAGCTCAGAATGCCATAATTTCAATGTATTTTTTGTCATGTCGCTAAGTGACCTGATCTGTTGAGGCATATCTTTAGGGGGCGAGAGAAGAAAGGACCTCAAAGGAATTCTCGAGTCTCCTGCCTCTGCTAAGGTATCCAGTCTGTTCTCTGAGTTCCTAATCCATTCCAAACACCTCACTCCCTGGATAGCCCTGTAATATTCCGCCATGTCCGGAAGACCCATTCCCCCTAGCCTGTTAGGCTGTATCATTGTTGAATGCGGGATACGGGGCCTAGCTTTTTTCCAGAGGAATCTAGAAAAACATTGTCTTAGTTGTGCAAAAAAGACTTTTGGCAGGTGCACAGGCAATACCGACATATAATACAGTATTTTAGGAACTAACACTGATTTAATCAGCGTACGTCTCCCAAACCACGAAGTGAAGGGGATGCTCCATGAGTCAATAATGGCTGTTATGGATTTAGGTAAATTTCGGAAATTGGTTTCAAATAAGTCCCTTGGTACTGAGGTTATATTTACTCCTAAAAATTTGATTGAACTAGTTGTCCAGACATATTCAAATTGTGTCTCTAAGGACGACTGTATGTCCCTACTAACCGTTACATTCAGAGCTTGGGATTTCGTGGGATTTATCAGGAAGTTGGACATGTTTCCAAATCTCAGGAACAAGTTCTGTATGGCCGGGAAAGCTTCCGATGGGTTAGTTATAATGACCAAAAGGTCATCGGCAAAAGCCGCTAACTGGTGACTAGTGTTTCCCATCTTCATACCCTGGATTCCATCATCCTGTCTTATTGCTTGAAACAAGCATTCTACTACAATGATAAAGAGCAGGGGAGACAAAGGGCACCCCTGTCTTGTACCATTACCTATAGTAAAGCTGGGAGATAGAATGCCGTTTACCATTACTCTGGCTGTGGGGGCAGCATACATAGCCATCGTGGCATCAATGAATTGGGATGGTATCCCAAATTTAGCCAGGGCCAGACGCATAAAAAGCCAATCAATTCGATCGAATGCCTTTTCTGCGTCTGTCCCTAGGACCAAAGGAATAGATTTCTCCCTGGCGTGGTGTATTATATTGACTATCCTAGTGGTATTCATGCTTCCTTTATTTTCAAATTTTAGCACGAGTCCTCAACATAACAAAATGTGAAATACATGCACTGTATAATACAAGGTCAATATGAATTTTGCATGGAAAAGAATGTAGTCTAGTTTGGTACTTAACCATCTAACTGCTCTGCCCGAGGGGGAAGTGGAGGGGGAGGGCTGCTTTAGATTCTGATATCTCCTGAATGGTAGCAACTAGAAAAATGGAACTGGTCTTGTTTGAATTCTGACTTTCCAAAATGACAGCATTAGTCCAAGATAAGCAGGAGATGTCACTGTTAGAAATCGTGTCGGGAATAATCGTGGGTAAAACATGCTTTTACTTTCACTTTCAGCTTTATTCAATGCATCCCGATTTCTAACGGCGATATATTTCCATCTACTGAAGATAATGCTGTCATTCTGGCATGGGTTGATAGCTTGCCAGATTTCAAACAATACAAAGCCCATATCTCTAGCCAGTACCAAACCAGAGATATGGGCAGTTAAAGCCTTCAGTCTGGTGGGGGAGGGAGCATCTGCAGAGCTGACAGGCTGCAGGAGGAAAGGAAAATTTTTAAAAATATATAAAATTATGTTATTCTTACCACACAGTGAACCCAATAAAATAATTCCACAAAATAATGTAAAAATTGCTGTTTTTTTTATCTTTCCCCAAAAATAAAATAATAAAAGTTAATTAATACACACATGTACCCCAAAATGGTTTATAAAAAAAACTACAACTAATCCCGCAAAAATTAAAAAAATATAGAAGAAAAAAATAAAAAAGTTATGACTGCTAGAACATAAAGGGGGAAAATATTATTGGTCCTTAAGGCTAAAATAATTATGTCACTAAGGGTTTAAAAATGCAATTGTGTCCCCGAGTTGTGTGCCAACAAGATTTACTGCAGACACGCATTCAAATTCTACAATAAAAAAGTGAAATTTTTGGGAGGGTTTTTCTAATTTTAACATGACTGTTAAGAGGCTAAAGGGGTTGTCTCACTTCAGCAAGAGGCATTTATCATGTAGAGAAAGCTAAAAGGATTCTCCAGGCTTTTAATATTGATGAACAAACCTCAGAATAGTTCATTAATATCAGATCGGCGTGCGTCTGACACCAATCAGATTTCACCTTTCATTTTCCAAAGGAGCTCTGAAAAATGAAGGGGGGAATCTGATTGGTTTCTATGGGCGACTAAGCCAGTTCTACTGTACACTAGTTTGATAAATGACCACCTAAGGATCTGATTGGTGGGCATTAGTGTTGATCTTGCACCAAAGGGCTCGGGTGCTCGGGTCGAACACCTCGGGATGCTCAGGTGCTCTACCGAGCACAATGGAAGTCAAAGAGAGAACCTGAGCATTAAACCAGGCATCCGCTGCTCTGAAAAGGGGAGGGTGTCTGGTTCATAGGAAAAGGTCAGAAATTGATGGAAACACCACCGAAATAGTTCAGGAACAGCATTTGGAGGATGTCTGGATGCATCTTGGACTCCCAGGTCACTGCTGGGAACGATGTTGTCCGAGTAGTACGCCACTTTTACAGACTGACACTAATACGCAAAAAAACGAAGATAAAATCTATTTTAGAGGAAAAATTGTTAGGAAACATTCTTTCCTGTATATTTACTTGTATATAAAGTGTATATAAAATGAAAAGGAAGAGGCACTCCGATATAACCTATATATCACATAATGGAGGGCCTAATTCACATTGTGGGAGAATTGTTCAGGTAGTGAGACTCCTACACTCATAAAGCCTATATACTAAGTGAAAGGGCTGCCAAAAATTACAAGGACCCGGCACTCCAATACACCCTTTATTACACATAAAGAAGGCCCTCATACACCCTTGAAAAATTATAATTGATGGCCTGCTGGTGACCCTCAAAAAAATTAGGAGCAAGGGCCTGCTGCTGACCCTCTAATACATTAGGGGCGAGGGCCTGCTGCTGAGCTGACCATCTAAAACATTAGGGGTGAGGGTCTGCTGCAGAGCTGACTCTATAAAACATTAGGGGCGAGTGCCTGCTGCTGATCTGAGCATCGAAAAAAATATGGGCGAGTGCCTGCTGCTGAGCTGACCATTGAAACAATTATGGGTGAGGGCCTGCAGGTGAGCTGACCCTGTAAAACATTATGGTTGAGGGCCTGCTGGTGAGCTGACCCTGTAAAACATTATGGTTGAGGGCCTGCTGGTGAGCTGACCCTCTAATACATTAGGGGCGAGGGCCTGCTGCTGAGCTGACCCTCTAAAACATTATATGCGGGGGCCTGCAGGTGAGCTGACCCTGTAAAACATTATGGTTGAGGGCCTGCTGGTGAGCTGACCCTCTAAAACATTATATGCGAGGGCCTGCAGCTGAGCTGACCCTCTAAAACATTATATGCGGGGGCCTGCAGGTGAGCTGACCCTGTAAAACATTATGGTTGAGGGGCTGCTGGTGAGCTGACCCTCTAAAAGATTGTAGGTAAGGGCCTGCTAGTGAGCTGACCCTCTAAAACATTATATATGAGGGTCTGCAGCTGAGCTGACCCTCTAAAAGATTGTAGGTGAGGGTCTGCTGGTGAGCTGACCCTCTAAAACATTATATTCGAGTGCCTGCAGCTGAGCTGACCCTCTAAAACATTTTATGCGAGGGCTTGCTGGTGAGCTGACCCTCTAAAACATTACATGCGAGGGCCTGCAGGTGAGCTGGCCCTCTAAAAGATTGTAGGTGAGGGCCTGCTGGTGAGCTGACCCTTTAAAACATTATACACGAGTGCCTGCAGGTGAGCTGACCCTCTACAACATTAGGAGCGAGGGCAGACTAATAAGCATGTTGATATGATTGAAGAGGAGGAGGACGAGAAAAGGAAGACTGAACCATGTAACCTTTTTTGTGTTGGAAGAGGTGCATGGGAATACAGTGTATTCAATACACTATAAAAAAAAAAACACATTTAAAGTGCCTTTATGTTCAGCTGCTTTCCTCTGGTGGAGTAGAGAAGTCAAGGGCAATCCAGGCATTGTTCATTTTGATAAGACTCAACCTGTCAGCATTTTCAGATGACAGGCAGATGTGCTTATCAGTTATCATTAAGTTTTTCAAGGGTCATGCGACCAAAGCGTGGCTTGAATCACCTACTGACTAAATTTTTATTTTTAATACATAAAACTTATACTTTTATTATTGCTATTTAAAATTTAACACTCTAAATTATGTTTAAAAATCCTCAAGATGAGCGGTGAGAACTGATATATAAATTTTGTGTACCTCTGCTCAGTGTACACCACTAGGTGGGATAGCTCCTGATAAAGTTCTCAGGGCTTACCCAATTTCCTAAACCTTTTCAGCAACTTTATGTTTAGTTGCACATGTGTCTCTACTATGGAGACTCACTACGCCCATCTGACTCTAAAATCTAAAGTGTTCCTGCTTCCCTACATGTTTCGCCGAAACTTCGGCGTCCTCAGGGGATATGCAGGTTTGCAATGGAGGGGGCGGTCCCTAAATTATAAAGGTTCGGTTTATGGGGGTCGGGTGGATTCGGCCAGTTCGATCTAAGCTTTCACTGAATGGCGTGACTTAACGCCAATCACATTTACTTTCATTATCCACGTCACCTAGTGACGTATTCACAGACACTCCCATATTACAGACGTCACTTCCGATTCCGTCCGTGACGTGAACGGGCCTCCAATAGTGAAGAATCCAGTCTCTATGTGGTTCCGGTGCAGGGGTGTCTGCGTCATTAGTCCTTTACTGATGACGTCCATCCTCGCATCAGGCGCTTGGGGATGACGTCTATTTACAATCGTCGTCCTGTATTGCACCTACGCATGCGCCGGTACTTAAAAAATGTTTTCCGATGTTATTCATCTATTAATTCTTGTATTTAGACTGACATATATTCTTAGAAGAGTTCTTCTAATCTACCTCTTATGTCGCTCCACATTCTTTATTGTCTTAGAGCCATAGATTAAATAATATATATCAGAGGAAAGAATAGGAACAGTACAGCAAAGGGGGAAGAACAATGGGAGGGAGGAGATGTTCTATTCAATCCAGGGAACATCTTCTATTCCATTCTGTACTATACATTCTATTATTCAACATTAATATATATTGTGTATTCCTTCTTATAGAGGTAAATTGATCACTCTCTACTTTTCCATACCACATACCTCTCTTATAAAATATATTCAATTAATTTCTCATTGGTCACTTATTGGTGTAGACTCTAAAATGGACAAGAATGTTCTTTATTCTAATTATCTTTTATTTATTTTTTATTATTTTATTATTTTATTATTATTTTTTTATTTTATTATTTTATTGTTTTTTATTATTATTTATTTGTTTTATATTTATTTTTTATTGGTTTTTATAGTGTGTTTTTTGTATAATATTTTATTTTATAATCTATTATTAATCAGGAAAATATTTTATTAATTTATTACTTAAATGCTGTGCTAGTGCTCATTTCTGTGTTATTTCCACTTACTTATTTCTATCTAGTCGTGATATGGACAAACTCTACCTCCGGATAGTGATACTCGATTTATATTTATAGTTGATTAGTTTATTATTATATTTTTACACTCTTCTACATCTGATCTTTTTTTAATTAGTTTTTTTGCACAGTTAGCTTTCAAATTTTTGAAGATTATATTCATTATTTTATTATTTTTACATTCCTGGAGATTAAAAAAAATTTTTGTATATATTTTTTTCTTCTAGAAAACTAATCTCTATTTATTTTCTATTGTTGTTTTTTTATGTTATTTTTTCTTTGATTTACTCTCCAATTATTTTTATCTACTTATATTTATTTTATTCCTAGAACTAAATTTAATTCTACCAATTTCTGTTTTTTTATGATACTCGTGTTTTTTAATTTTTCCTCACCCATATTTTATTTCCCTCTATGCTGTCCTGGTCTAGAAGAATCATCCCTGAATGTATTTATAAGTTCTTCTAATTTTGGATGTTGTTTTTCTTATTTCTTCTAGTATCCGACTTCTAATTTATTTTATCTTATTCCTCTTTAGATTTTGGTAGATTTTACTGCTATTCCAGGATATATATATTTTGTCAATTCATCCTAATAGATGTTTTAATTTTTATTTCTTATTTTATTTCTTATTTATTTTATTTTATATTTTATTTTTCATCATTTTTTGGACTAGATAGTCCCCTTCTTGTACTATTCAATTTATTTTATTTTATTTTATTTTATATTTATGTTTTATTTTATTTCCTAAAATTACTTCATACATTTTTTTCTTTTTTTCTTCTCTCTTCTTCTTTTTTCAGGTATCTTCACTTCTGTGCCCGCTCTATACGGTAAGTCGTATTTTCTTCAAAGGGATCCCTCCTAAGATTTTTGTAGAGTATTACTATTTATCCTTATTTTTTTCTTTTTCATTTAATTATTTAAATATTCACTTCTTCTATGCCTTTTGTTTTCTTGATTATAAGTAGGACGCGAACGTAAATCCTTCATTGAGACCATTCGGTGCTAATGACTTTAAACGGTGTATCCACCTGGTCTCTTCTTGCTGTAGCTTTTTATCAATGCTTCCTTGTCTAGGATTACTTTTCAATTTTTGTATTCCCCAAATTTTGAGGCCAGTTGTTTGTCCCCTATGAAATCTTTTTAGATGTCTCGAAAGGGGTGTTTCTTCGTCTGTGTTTAGGACGCTAAAGTGCTTCGATATTCTTCTCCTAAATTCCTGAATCGTTTTACCAATGTATAGCAGATCACATTCACATTGTATTGCATATATGAGGCCCATGCTTCTGCAATTGATGTATTTCCTGATTTTGTATTTTTTACCATCCACTGGGTTAATGAACTCTTTTTTCACTGTCATATATTTGCAGAAACTGCATGCACCACAGGGGTACGATCCTTTGGTTTTTAACCAAGTTTCCTTTTTCTGCATGTTCTTTTGAAAGTGGCTTCTCACCACCATTTCTTTTAGGTTCGTGCCACGCCTGTATGTGATGCTCGGGTTCCTAGGGAGTATCAATCCCAGATCCCTGTCTGCTCTCAAAATATGCCAATATTTCTTTAGGATATTATACACTTGTTTGTTTTGGATATCAAAAGTCCCTATACACCTAATCGTTTTTTCATTTCCTCTCTGTTTTTCAACAAGAAGATCTTCTCTATTAGTGCTTTTGGCCCTATTATAGGCTTGATGTAATACTTTTTTCGGATATCCCCTCTTCCGGAATCTGGAATATAAAGTTTGGCACTCTCTATTAAATGCATCGAAGTTGGTACAATTTCGTCTAGCCCTTAAATACTGTCCAATAGGGATTCCTTTTTTCAAAGATTGAGGGTGATAGCTTTGCCAATGTAAAAAGCTATTACTAGATGTCGGTTTCCTATATATTTCCGTTAGAACCCTCCCACTACCATCCAAGATGATTCTCAAATCTAGGAAGGCTATGTTCTTTGCTTGGATTTCTGTGGTAAATTTTAAGCCCAGACTATTATTGTTGAGTTTTTCCGTAAACTGATTAAATTCTATTTTGGTCCCGTTCCAGAAAATCAGGATGTCATCAATAAACCTTCCCCAAAACAAAATTAAATCCGTGTATTTTGCATTGTCATCGACAAAAACGTGCTGATCTTCCCACCACCCTAAGAAGAGATTGGCAAAACTTGGCGCACAGACCGTGCCCATTGCCGTCCCGTGTGTCTGTAAATAATAAGTGCCATTAAACATAAAATAATTGTGAGTAAGAAGGAATCGTAGCAATTGTACTACAAATTCGTTATGTGAGTGAAATTGTGTCCCCTTTGTGTATAAATAATTCTTAACCGCTTCTATTCCCAGTTCGTGATCAATGCTGGTATACAGAGCCTCTACATCTAGGCTCGCTAGAAGGGCCTAGTTGGACATCATTTAATTTCCTGACCATATCAAGTGTGTCTTTTACATATGAGGGGAGACTGGCGACGAAGGGTCTAATCAGAGTATCCACATAAGTGCTTATGCCTTCGCATAGGTTCTCATTCCCAGAGACTATGGGTCTGCCCGGTACAGGATCTCTCTTCTTGTGTACTTTGGGCAGGGCGTAAAAAGTGGCTGTTGTGGGGTTGGGATTATACAATACTTTGTATTCTTCCTTAGTAATTAGATGGTTATCTTTTGCTTTTTTTAGAATGGTTTCAAGCTCCTTTTGATATTTTTCTTTAGGATTGGACTCTAATTTTTTATAGGTTTTCTCATCTTTAAGAAGTTTCAACAGCATTTCAATATAATATTCTCGATCGAGGATCACGATGTTGCCCCCTTTATCAGAGGGTTTTATAACCACATCATTCCTTTTCATTATATCCTCCAAGGCTTCTTTTTCTTGTATACTAAGATTGCTTGCTCTCTCACTCCTTTTGGTTTTTATAGTCTCTAAATCTCTTGTTACAAGCTTCACAAATGTTTCTACACTTGCGTAGCCTGAAAAGGGAGGTGTATACTTGGATTTAGGATGAAGGTTTGTGAATGGTGCTTGAATAGATGGAGTTTCACCCCTACTTTCACTGTACAGGTCTTCCAGAATATTTATAGCTTCCCGTTCTTTTTGATCTGGGTCTCTCTTTTCTTTTTCTTTAAATTCTTTATGGAGTACCAGCTTCCTGGCAAAGAGGTTGATGTCTTTGACCCAGGTAAAACAATCAAAACCAGGTGTCGGTGTATAAGAGAGACCTTTATTCAAAAGGGAGATGAGCTGGGGTTCTAGATGTATATTCGCCAAATTAATGATCTGCATGTTATTAATCTCATCTAGATTCTCTGTTGGTTGTATCCCCACTTGTCCCTGTCTCTCAGTTGTACACCTGGTACTAAAAAAGAAGGGGTAGTTGTTTGTCCCCCTTGACTCCCACTCTGTAAATGACCACCAAGTATACCATAGCTTGATGAGGCCGGTAAGGCAGATAAGGATGGTGAGGATGGGTACATGCCCTCTCTCTGTATATTTGAACTGGTGTTTCCTTGCCCACTGGCATGTGGGTTGGCCTGCCATTCTCTACTCTGACTGGGTCCTTTATTTCCTGATGAATTCTGCTGGAAATTTTTCTGATGTTGTTTCTGGTATGGTCCTCTATAGAATTTATTTTTCTTTTTATTTCCTATTCTCTGAGGCTTTCCACCTCCTTCAGATTCAGAGTTGTCTGTTTCTGATATGTCTGTATACTCCCTTGAGTCTGTTCCTCTAGAGAAAAAGGGTACACTTCTATTCGCGTTACTGTATATATACCCAGTATCGAAATCTCTTTTATCCCTTAGATATTTCTTGTGTTTTCTTTCTTTTGTCTCTGATTGTTGGCTCTCTATATTTTTTTGTAATTTATTCTCTAGGGTCACAAACTCAGATTGATTCCGAAATATCTGTATATCAGTTATTTCTTTTTCCAGTTGTGACACCAATTTAGTCAACTCGTTCTCGTACTCGCATATGTAGGTTTGCATCCGCAGAGAGTTCTCTGTTAGCAGGTCTTCCCACCCTTTAATGAATTCTGTGTCTTCTTGATGGGCATTAGGAGTAATCCTAATGCGCATTCCTCTATAGACTATTTTTTGTTGTGTGTATGTCTCTAGGCTGATGGTCTCCCAGAGGGATCTCACATACCTTCTATAAGTCTTGTTGATTTCTTTAAACGCCTGTGAAATATCCAGGCTATTAAGGGGAAGACTGTCGTTTGAAAAGACTATATTGGCGTCAGATAGAAATTGCTGAGTATTCAACTGGTTTGACAGGAAACTTGCCATAACCTATTAAATTGGGACCACACTCTAAAAGTTATCATGTCCCCAGCAGCACTAAATACCTAAATACCTCTTATAAAACGCTGGCAGCAGGGCAGGCCAGCACCTCCAAGGCGTAGAGTGCCAGTTCGTGCCACGTGTCCAGCTTGGATACCCAATCGTTGCAAGGCACAGAGGGATCATTGAGGACATTGATGCGGTCTGCTATGTAATCCTTCACCATCTTCTAAAACTTTTCTCTCCTTGTGACACTAGGCCGCGCATCAGGGTGAGGGTGCTGGCGGGGTGTCATGAAACTATTCCAGGCCTTGGAGAGTGTTGCCTTGCCTCTGTTGGAACTGCTGTGTGCTCCCCTCATCTCCCCTCCTCGGTTGCCCAAGGAATTACGAACTCTGCTGCCAGCGTTGTCAGCTGGAAATTTTTGGAGCAAATTTTCCACAGGGACCTTCTGGTATTGCACCATTTTGCTCGTCCTCTCCAGCGCATGAATGAGAGAGGAGAAGTTCTTTTTGTAGCGGGGGTCGAGAAGGGTGAACAACTAGTAATCGGTGTTGTCCAAAATGCATAAAACGCGTGGATCATGGGAAAGGCAGCCTAACATAAAGTCAGCCATGTGTGCCAGAGTCCCAACAGGCAAGACTTCGCTGTCTTCATCAGGAGGATGACTCTTAATCTCCTCATTCTCTTCCTCCTCTTCTGCCCATCCACACTGAACAGATGGAATTATACTTCCAAGGGTACTACCCACTGTAGCGGAGGCAACCGTCTCCTGCTCCTCCTTCACATCATCCAATTCGTGCTTAGAAGAGGAACTGAGGGTGGTATGGCTATCACTCTGTGTACTTTCTTCCCCCATTTCCACCTCTTCTGCAAGCAAAGCGTTGTCCTTAATTGTGAGCAGCGAGCATTTGAGTAGACACAGAAGTGGGGCGGTGACACTGATAATAGCGTTATCCCCGCTTACCATCTGTGTTGATTCCTCAAAGTTTCTTAAAACCTCACAGGGGTCAGACATCCATGCCCACTCCTCGCTTGTGAAGAGCGGAAGCTGACTGGAAACGCGATGACCATGTTGCAGCTGGTATTCCACTACTGCCCTTTGCTGCTCACAAAGCCTGGCCAACATGTGGAACGTGGAGTTCCAGAGCGTGCTCATGTTGCACAACAGTCGGTGAGCTGGCAATTGTATGCGCTACTGCAGCATTGACAGACAGGCGGAAGCTGTCGATGACTTGCAGAAATGAGTACACATGCTGCGCACCTTTACAGTAGCTCAGGCAAATTGCGGTACGTTTTGACAAACCGCTGAACCACTAAGTTGAAGACGTGGGCTAGGCATGGGACGTGTGTGAGCTGCACGAGCTCCAAAGCCGCTACCAAGTTACGGCCATTATCGGACACAACCATGCCTGGTTCTAGGTTGAGTGGTGAGAGCCACAGCTCAGTCTGGTCTCTTATCCCCTGCCACAGCTCTGCTGCGGTGTGCTGTTTGTCACCTAAGCAGATCAGCTTAAGCACAGCCTGTTGACGCTTCCCCACTGCAGGGCTACACTGCTTCCAGCTACCGACTGATGGCTGACTGGTTCTGCAAGAGGATAATTCTGAGGTGGAAGTGCAGGAGGAGGCAGAGGAGGAGAAGTGGGGGTTGGAGCCAGAAACGTAGGTGGTGGCAGAAACCCTGATGGAATTAGGGGCCGCAATCCTTGGCGTCGGTAGCACCTGTGCCATCCCAGGGTACGAATCACTTCCAGCCTCCACAGTGTTCTCCCAGAGTGCCGTCAGGGCAATGTAGCGTCCCTGGCTACAAGCATTTGTCCATGTGTCAGTGGTTAAGTGGACCTTCCCACTAACTGCGTTGGTCAGGGCACGGTTGATGTTACGGGACACATGCTGGGGACTGCGTAACGAGTGACGGCCGCCGACATCAGGCTGCGGAAGGCCTCAGTGTCCACAAGCCTAAATGGCAACATTTCCAGGGCCAGTAATTAAGTTGCACATATAGTGCTATGGCCTGTCGGTGGGTGGGTATTTGTGCTTTCATTCAAATGCCTGGGGTAAGGACATTTGTACGCTGCGCTTGGACACGGAAGTGGATGTGGTCGCTGATGGTGCTTGCGAAGGTCCAGGTGCAGGGCGGGAGGTATCCGGGCCTGCGCCTTCGATAGGGGATTGGCCAGCACGTAACACAAGGGAAGAGGAGGCAGTGGTGTGACCCGCTGACACAGATTGTGGACCCAGGCGTTTGGCCCACCTATTACGGTGCTTGGATGCCATGTGGCAGATCATGCTGGTGGTGGTGAGGTTGCTAGTGTTTATGCCCCTAGTGTTGCTAGTGTTTATGCCCCTGCTCATTTTTATATGGCACAGGTCGCAAATTACAATTCTTTTGTCGTCCGCACATTCCTCAAAAAAGCGCCAGACTGCGGAACACCTACCCCTTGGCAAGGGGGTACTCCGGGGAACAGTTGTGGGCCTGTTTGGTGTGGCTCGCCTTCTCCCTTTTGCTACCACACTGCCTCTTCCAGCCTGTTGCGTTGCTGCGGATCCCTCCCCCTCTGTACTGCTGTCCTCGCTCTGCTTGCCACCTTCCCAGGTTGGGTCAGTGACTTCATTATCCACCACCACCTTGATTCCCAAACTCTTGAGCATCCACAGTCACAAGAATTAGTGTTTCACGAGGTGGATGATGATGATGAGACACAGTTGCCAATAAGTCAATCGCAATTAGTGTTTCAAGAGGTTGATGATGAGGATAACACACAGTTGTCAATACCTGAGGTTGTTGTTAGGTCAAGTCAGGAGGATAAGCAGGATGAGCAGAGTCTGCTCATCCTCCTGACTTGTTGACCTACATGTACACGACCGTATGTGTTTTGCGGTCCGCAAGTTTTTTTGCGGATCCATTGTAATAATGCCTATCCTTGTCTGCAGACTAGAAAAAAATAGGACATGCACAATTTTTTTTGCGGGTCAACGGAACGGACATACTGATGCGGACAGCATATGGTGTGCTGTCTGCGTTTTTTTGCGGACCCATTAAAATTAATGGGTCCGCATCCTATCCGCAAATAAAACGTAACGGACACGAAAACAAACAACGTTCATGTGCATGTAGCCTAAGGGTCCATACACACGTCCGCAATTCTGTGAACGGAATTGCGGACCCATTCATTTCTCTGGGGCCGTCGTGCGGCCCAGATACAGAAATGCGGACCCGCACTTCCGGGTCTGCATTTCCGTTCCTGAAAAAGATAGAACATGCCCTATTCTTGACCGCAATTGCGGACAAGAATAGGCATATTCTATTTGTGGGAGGAGCTAAGCGGGGAACAGAATAGGCATGCCTACGGACTGTCCCAACCCAACTGGCTGGAGTGTGCCCGGCGCCAGTGACGAGGTAAGGCCTGAATAGTGGGCCACCTAGGAGGAGAGTATAAGAAAAGGGAAGGGAGGGAGGGGCAACAAACGGGCGCCCCCCTGCTTGGAGGAGGGGGTTTATAAAGGGTGAGCACGCTCCTCCCACAATTACAGGCTGCAAGCAGCCTTCAACATTTGTGGGAGGAGCTAAGCGGGGAACAGAATAGGCATGCCTACGGACTGTCCCAACCCAACTGGCTGGAGTGTGCCCGGCGCCAGTGACGAGGTAAGGCCTGAATAGTGGCCAAAGAGAACTGGAACGTAGCAGGGAGTGAAGCATTCATTGAAGCATAGTGTGAACTAATGCCAAAGAACAAAAGGCTCTGGAGATCTCCGCCCGTGGATTCGGAATGTACCTTGTGAAGCCGGACGACCGCCAACGACCCATCTTGCGGATGACATGCGCCGGCACCCGATGACTTGATGCTGCGGATGCGGCCCCTAGCAGAAGGAGTGCCTGGATGTCGTGCTAGGGTTGAACCCAGCCCTGCGGCCAGGGTACGGATGCTGACCTGAACAGGGTTGAAGGCAGGTGCCTACCGTTGATCGGGAGCCCCGGGTCGTCTAGAGCGGAAAATCGGAGGGAGGCCAGGAGCTCCTGGAGCACCTTGGCGGAACACCAACAGTTGGCCGTAGGGAAGAACTCTACCTCGGTGGGAGGACCAGCCAGATTGGACTCGGTGGCCGGGATGGTCCGTATGAAGTGGACAAAATTCCAGGCGAGATGTCGCCTGAGCAGGGTCGCTCGGTTGACCGTGCCGCAGGTGAACTCCCCCGGTCCAAGAGCCCGTGGAACCCTAGGTACATGGCTGCTTGGTGATGATGCTTGCTGAGTGCCCAAGGGAGACCGTCTAGGGCTACGGCCAATCTGCAGAAAGCTAGCCCGACACTGGTTGTCTACGCACCTGGTCCGCCGCGCTAACCCTGGGGGTGGCTTTGAAGGCCTGATACGAAACGGATTTGGCGGAGGGGTCCCCGAGCACCCCACGGTATTGAATGCTGGCCAATACAGCTTGATGGTGTTGAATGACAGGTGGCGGTGCGTGTGGTAATGGGCTAAGGAAGCCACTGGTTACCGCTGAAACCCTGAGCGTTTCAGGCCAATAACGGATCCTGAGCGATTCAGGCAACTGCGTACAACCTGTGGGACCAAAAGACCTGAGCGATTCAGGCAAAAGCGAACCACCTGTGGGACACAGACCTGAGCGATCAGGGAATATGTAACCTGAGAAATCAAGGAAAACACACAACATGAAAACCGCCAACCTGGAGACAGGAAACAAAACCTGAGTGATTCCGGAAAATACGTGACCTGGGTGAATCAGGAAAACATACCACCTGGCGATACTGGCAACCTGCAAGACAGAAAGATACAAAACCTGAGCGATTCAGGGAAATGTAAAACCTGAGTGACTTGGGAACATACATAACCCGAGCGACACAGACAACATGAACCCGGGCGATTCTGGAACACAAACCCGAGGAACTCAGGAATACACATGAACCCGAGCGACCCAGGGAAATGCATGGACCTGAGTGATCCAGGAAACACGTGAAACCCGCGCGACTCCGGGAATTAGACCCGGGTGAATGGGCAAAAAACATGCATTTGAGCTAATCCGGAAAAAAACATGAAACCTGAGAATCAGAAGGAAACAGAGAACATGGTATAGAAAGGATTGCAACCTAACCGAATCAACGGACAGTGCCGCCGAGTCTCCGGCGATAACTGAAGACCTGGAAAGGTGGGTCGTGATAAATGAAGGAAGGCTCTGAGCTTTGGAGAGGCATCACGCCGCCACTCGGCTGGAACCTACCTGAAACCCGGCCCGTGGAGTGACGGGGCATGGAGGAGCCCTGCGATATAACTGAGGATGGATCGACATTCCGGTGGGCTGAGGCCCTGTTTACAAGAAAAAATAAGCTTGCGTCGGTGCGAGACCCGGAGAGAGGTGCGATCTGGTGGCACTGGAAAGAGGTGATGGAGAACCGGGATGCAGCCTGGGCGTCATGGCCAACTGCTGGGTGACCCTGGACAGCCAGCATCAGAGCCCGAAGTCGCGCAGCATGCAACAAACCTGCGGAAACAAAATCCAGACACACCGGACACGAATCGGGTACCCAGGAACCAGCCGGACGTGCTGAACCAATCCCTGAGCATTACAGGCTGACGCATGGAACCTGCGAAAATCGGGCGATGCACTGCCTCCTGAGTGGTTCAGGCGACATGGAATACTAAGCAACGCAGGCAATTATACGCATCCACATGAAGATGACGGACACCTAGGAGGGCCGGGCAGAACCTTGAATTCGGCTGGACCTGGCCACTACATACTCCCTGGGAGAGCCGGGAAAAAACAGAAGCCTGAGCGAATCAGGCCAACCTGACCTGCGAGCCTCAGAGGAATACATAACCAGACTGTTCAGGAAAATATGCAACCTGGGAACAACCGACCTGGAAGAGGAAGGAAAACAAAACCTGCATCAGGGAGAACGCCACACCTGAGCGATTCAGGGAACACCGCACACCTGAGCGATTCAGGGAACACACCACACCTGAGCGATTCAGGGAACACACCACCCTGAGCGATTCAGGGAACACCACACCTGCGCGGTTCAGGGAACACCACACCTGAGCGATTCAGGGAACACCACACCTGAGCGATTCAGGGAACCTTACCCCTAAGTGACTAAGGGAGGCATAACACCAGAGCGA
Source organism: Bufo gargarizans (assembly GCF_014858855.1). Classification (NCBI taxonomy): domain Eukaryota; kingdom Metazoa; phylum Chordata; class Amphibia; order Anura; family Bufonidae; genus Bufo; species Bufo gargarizans. Next base: position 143,672,022 of record NC_058086.1, read on the forward strand.
TTCAGGGACCTGGCCCCTGAGTCACTTAGGGAAGAAATGACATGAGCGATAGAAAACATGACACCTGAATTGGAGAAACATAACCCTGAGGATTCAGGGAAGACATGACACATGCGGTTCCTGGGTAAACTGACACCTGTAATTTGGAGAAAAAGCCAGGGAAGACAAACCTGAATGATTCAGGGTAGACATGACCCCTGGGACCTGAGGAAAAACATGAGACCTGAGCGATTCAGGGATCCGGGAAGATGGTACCTGGGTGATACAGGGAAAACCATGATACTTACGTGTTTTAGGGAAGACATTACCCCTGGGCGACACAGGGACGACATTGACCCCAAGATTCAGGGACGACATTGCCCCTGAACGATCCAGGGACGACCTCACACCCGAGCGATTGAGGGAAGACATTTGCACTTGAGCGATGCAGGGGGGAATGGGTCTGACCACGTAGAGGTGTTCGCTACCTACCTGAAAAGAACGGACCGTGCTACTGATCTCTGGGTGAGATGGAGACCTATGAACGGGAGCTTGTGATAATGAATACGCTGCGTAGTGGCAAGGTGCACAGCAGGTCCGTGGCTGGGTTTACCTGGACCAGGAGAAGATTTGGCGGAACGAACGCAGCTAGCTCGCAATCCTGGAGGCCGAGACCCTGTTATACGTGAAAACCAGCTGGGTTTTTGGACCGATACCCGGCGAGGGATGCGAACAGCTAGACCCCTGAGCAGGGAAGGGTGCGTGACCCTGACCCAAGGGGAACTTGGGCCGGAATTGGGTCCGGATGACCCAGGGAACACATGACACCCGGGTTTGTACTGCCCGTGACACCTGACACAACGCGGGGAACACATGACCCCTGAAAGAACAGGGAACACATGAGCCCCGAACGCTCAGGAACACCAGGAGCTCGGCCAACCATGGAGATTCATGAAACCCGAGCGAACAGGGAACATATGACCCTGGACGAACCAGGAACACCCGGCCCCCGATTGACCCAGTGAACACGTGACACCAACATGAAGCTGGGCGGACATCATTCCTGAGTGATCTGGGAAAATATTACCTGAGTGATTCAGGGAGACATTGCACCCGAGTGATTCAGGGAGACATTGCACCTGAGCGATTCAGGGAGACATTGCACCTGAGCGATTCAGGGAGACATTGCACCTGAGCGATTCAGGGAGACATTACACCTGAGCGATTCAGGGAGACATTACACCTGAGCGATTCAGGGAGACATTACACCTGAGCGATTCAGGGAGACATTACACCTGAGCGATTCAGGGAGACATTACACCTGAGCGATTCAGGGAGACATTACACCTGAGCGATTCAGGGAGACATTACACCTGAGCGATTCAGGGAGACATTACACCTGAGCGATTCAGGGAGACATTACACCTGAGCGATTCAGGGAGACATTACACCTGAGCGATTCAGGGAGACATTACACCTGAGCGATTCCAGAAGACCTTGCACCTGAATGATCCTGGAAGACATCGCACCTGAGTGATTCCAGCAGACATTACCAGAGCGATTCAGGAAGACATTACACCTGAGTGATTCAGGAAGACACTACACCTACGCAAACCAGGAAGACACTGCCCCTGAGCGATTCAGGAAGACATTGCGCCTGAGTGATCCAGGAAGACATTACCCTGACCGATTCAGGAAGACATTACACCTAAGCACACCAGGAAGACACTGCCCCTGAGCGATTCAGAAAAACATTGTACCCAGAGCGACTCGGGGAGGCATTACCCCCGAGACCAGGGAGACCAGTACCGGAGATGTAGAATCAGGGAACGGCCCCCCTCCTTTTATCCCCCCTGGGAGACTTAGGTGCGGAAGCACCGAAGGGAGGCCCAGGCACCGCTGGACCCCCGATTGCCGAAACGTCCGCTCCCAGTGGTTGAGACCGGCCAATGCACTAGTGCGGGCTTTTTTTTTTTTTTTTTTTTAACCCAGCAGTGCGAGGGTTAACGTTTAGCTGCAAGTTGCTGAATGCATCTTCCCCTTTAAATTTATTTTTTTTTTTTTCTTTTAATTTAATTTAACCCAGCAGTGCGAGGGTTAACGTTTAGCTGCAAGTTGCTGAAAGCATCTTCCCCTTTAATTTTTTTCTTTTTTTTTTTTTTCAGCAGTGCGAGAGTTACTGTTGCAGGGCGGCACTCGGACGCCGGGCGCCGCCAATGCCGGCGCCCCCGACGTGGCTCAAGTCCCACATGGGGAGGAAACGAACACAAATCATTCCAGTCGGCTGAGGGGCGAACCCCCAACACAGAAAAACCAAGCCATGGCTGAATCCTCGGCACGGGTTGCCGTAAACTGCCCCTACCAGCCGGCCAGCTTCCCCGCCCTCCCCCCCGCCCCCAGGCGGAGCGGCATCCCGTGACGCCAAGCGCCGGAGGAAAATGCACAAGGGGCGGGGAGCGGGGAGCCCCGCGATGATCACAGACCGGGCTGCAGCGGCGGGCAGAGCGGGGCTGACGGGCAGAGCACTGCCGAGCCCAAGAAACGAGGTGCCGATGGCGGCGCGCCTGGCCAGCCGCAGAGCGGCTATACTTACCCGAGGCGACGCGGCTGGCAGCACGGACGGGCTGTGCGGTGAAGAACCGAAGGGAGACGCGCCGGAAGTGACGTCAGGCGCTTGAAGCATGCTTGCAACAAACGGGCGCCCCCCTGCTTGGAGGAGGGGGTTTATAAAGGGTGAGCACGCTCCTCCCACAATTACAGGCTGCAAGCAGCCTTCAACATTAGTGCCGGCAATGTGCAAATTGCCGGTGTCCGTGTTTTGTGGATCCGCAAAACGCAGTACAGACGTGTGAATGGACCCTCAGGCTACATGCACATGACCGTATGTGTTTTGCAGTCCACAAATTGCAGATCCGCCAAAAAAAGGATGACGTTCCGTATGGCATCAGTTTTTTTTTCGGATCAGTTTTTTTGCGGTTTCATTATAATAATGCCTATCCTTGTCCGCAAACTAGAAAAAATAGGACATGCACTATTTTTTTTTGCGGAGCAACGTAATAGACATACTGATGTGGACAGGACACGGTGTGCTGTCCACGTTTTTTGCAGACCCATTGAAATGAATTGGTCCGCATCCTATCTGCAAAAAAAATGGAACGGACGCGGAAACAAACAACGTTCGTGTGCATGTAGCCTAATGTGCAGGGACACACCACCAACAGGTAACACCCATCTGGACCTGTATTACAGGCTGATAGCTATTGTAGCAGGAAAAATAGGGGAAGAAAAACATTTTGCCAGTATGGGAGACATTGACAGGATTTTCTACTGATGGTAAAAAATATGCATATGGCTGTATGAGCAACAGGTGTTTATAGGTGACTTGTCGCTCCATGAAATGAATGTCAAAGGTTGTGTGTTGTCATCCATAAATTTTTATTGGCCTTTTGCAACACAAAAGTGAAGCAGTAAGATCGAGTAATTCCTGCTTTATTGCCTATGTGTACAGGACAAACTATCCCAGTGTTACCTATTGCTGGCATGTTGCTGGGCACTCTCACAAAGAAAAGCCATGGTGGAATCCCTTTTTAATGCTCTGTTAAAGGGGTTGTCCAATACCTATATTGCTCCCCAAATGCCCGACCCCTTCACACAGATTGTACTCCCGTCGCTCCCCGGCAGCCGCGTCAGTTCTGATGCTGGCATGGCCGCTGCTGCATCTCCCCATTGTGTGGATGAAAAAAAACATCCGGCATCAGGGGGGCAGTCAATAGCAGGCCGCGACGGGAACGAGCCTCACTACCGTGCGCCGCGATTCTAGGGAGGCTCGTTTCCGTAGCGGCCTGCTATTGGCTGCCAGCAAACGTCCCCCCGCGGTGCCGGATGTTTTTATCTGTGCGATGGGGAGATGCAGCGGCGGCCATGCGGGCTTCACAAGCGACATGGGTGTCGGGGAGCGAGGTGAGTACAATCTGTGTGAAGGGGCCAGGCATTTGGGGGAGCATTATAGGTCCAGTTTACATGGCTGGATGGCGCAGGCGATTGTTGGGAAGGAAGCATTTTTTCCTGACAACTGCCTTCTTGTCAGTGAAGCAGACATTTATGTGAAGTGATCCCCTCCACTGTGTATGGTGACGAGCGATTGCTAGTGCCATGGCTCGTCCTTATAAAGATGGGAGCTTAGACAGCACGATTTGTTGCCCTCAAATGATGAAACCATTAATGAGGGTTTTATAGGGATGTGACATCACAGGATGAAGGCTATCTGCAGATTGACTGGCTGCACGGCATTATGGGTGATCTCGCATTTCCGGGCTTGTCTCCTCTACACTTAGGCCCCTTTCACACAAGAGAGTATTCCGCGCGGGTGCAATGCGTGATGTGAACGCATTGCGCCCGCACGGAATCCAGACCCATTCATTTCAATGGGGTTCTGTATATTTGCGTTGGTTTTCACGCATCACTTGTGCGTTGCGTTAAAATCGCAGCATGTTCTATATTCTGCGATTTTCACGCAACGCTGGCCCCATCGAAGTGAATGGGGCTGGGTGAAAATTGCATCGCATCCGCAAGCAAGTGCGGATGCGATGCGTTTTTAAGGATGGTTGCTAAGAGATGTTGTTTGTAAACATTTAGTTTTTTATCACGCGCGTGCAAAACGCAGTAAATCGCATTGCACCCGCACCATAAAAACTGAACAACTGAATGCGATCGCAAACAAAACTGAATGGACTTGCTTGCGAAATCGTGCAGTTTTCACTGAACGCATCCGCAATGCATACGGACCTAATCCGGACGCGCTTATCTGCAAGGGGCCTTAGGGTCTATTTACACGTCCGCAAAATGGATCCGCATCCGTTCCGCAATTTTGCGGAATGGGTGCAGACCCATTTATTATCAATGGGGCCGGAATGTGCTGTCTGCATCCACATTTGCGGATCCGCACTTCCGCATCCGTGTTTCCGTTTCCGCAAAAAAATAGAACATGTCCTATTCTTGTCCGCAATTGCAGACAAGAACAGGCATATTCTATTAGTGCCGGCAATGTGCGGTCCGCAAAATGCGGAATGCACATTGCCGCTTTCCGTGTTTTGCGGATCCGTGGCTCCGTGTATCCGCAAAACACGTTGCGGACGTGTGAATGGAGCCTTACTTTTACTTTCTAACACGTGCAGCTGCCATTTTAGGAAAACCTGATTTGTTACACGAAGCGCAAGGAAATTCGGATTTATTCCGAATCAAAGTTTTCCTAAACTTCGGACGAAATTCCACTTCGAATGCTTCACTTTCCTCAACACTACTTATAACTAGAGATGAGCAAATCACCGAAGTCGATTCACTAAAAACTTTGTTCCAATACAAGTTCACTCATCGCCACTTACAACATTGCCAATCAGCTGAACGCTTCGCTCCAGACAATCGTCTGCTGCATCGGGTTGTCTAATACACCCTTAACCCTGGGTTCAGACCTGAGCGTTTTACAGCGCGTTCCTACGCGCTGTAAAACGCACAACAGGCAAGAACCAATGATTCCCTATGGGAATGGTTCTCACCTGAGCATTTTACAGCGCGTACGATCGCGCTGTAAAACGCCCGACGCTCAAACAAGTGCTTGAGCTTTTTTTTGGGCGTTTGTCGCGCGTTCCCGCACATAGATATTCGGGAACGCGCGACAATGTGTGCACGGCTGTCTCTGTATGCGCGCTTGTAAACGCCCGTACAAGAGCGCATACAGAGCGCTCCTTTCGGAACGCTCAGGTGTGAAAGCAGGGTAAGTGAAAGCCGGACAATCCTTTTAAACAAGTCTAGTATTTGCTGGTAAACTAATAAAACTGTCAGCATGGTTTATGCAAAGCGGCTTGGGGTGGCAGTGCTGCCAATAATCTAGTCCTTTGTAACAAGAGATGCATATACAGTTTAAGGGCCCATGCATATGGATGTGGTATGTTTGCTGTCCACATTGTTTTGTGGACTCATTGACTTCATATGGATGCGGAAAGCAGTGCACTCTCCAAAAACCAATTGGGGGCTGAGCATGCTCGCTATTTGCAGAACTCCCAAAGCAGTGAATGGAAAGCATGCCCTGTGTAACAAGAGATGGATATACATTATAAGGCATCATACCGATGGATGCCATCCGCATTTGGACACCTCAATGGGTCCGTGGTCCACATTTTGTGGACATATTCAAACTTTTTGCAGAACAGAAATACTGATGCGGATAGCACACAGATTATACATGTACATTTTTGCATCCTTATGTCCGTTCCACAAAAAAATAAAATCAGTAGGTCCACTTAAAGTGCTGATGAAACGCGGACGGTATCGGTATTTTGCGGATAATGCATACGGTTGTGTGCATGAGACCTTAGAAATGATATATGTGTAGGAGCAGATGCTTCTTTGTGTCCGGGTCAGTTATGATATTCATATAATCCATCTGTAGTACAGTATGTTGCGCAATGAGACCATACGGTTAAACAGTAGCTGTAATGTATTTGGAAAGATCATAGGAAGATTTTTCTACATTATTGGAATAATAATAAAATAAAAAAATCAATAGTGACAAAAATCTGCATAATATATTATAAAATATGATAGAACATAGTTTGCAAGGCTGAAAAAAGACATCTGTCTATCTAGTTCAGCCTGTTATCCTGCAAGTTCTTCCAGAAGAAGGCAAAACAAAACCCTGTGAGTTAGAAGTCAAATGTCCTCATTTTAGGGGAAAGAAAATCCTTCCCTACTTCAATCAGGCAATCGGAATAACTCCCTGGATCAACGACCCTTCTTCAGAAATCTAATAACTATAACCTGTAATATTATTACACTCCAGAAATACATCCAGGCCCCTCTTGAATTTTTTTAGTGAATTTACCACCTCCTCAGGCAGAGAGTTCCATAGTCTCACTGCTCTTACCGTAAAGAATCCTCTTCTATGTTTGTGTACAAACCTTCTTTCCTCCAGACGCAGAGGATGCCCCCTCGTCACAGTCACCGTCCTGGCGATAAATAGATGATAGGAGAGATCTCTGTACTACTACTAATGTCCTTTGGGACTACTTAACACCTATTAATCCTGCACCTACCAAAATCCTAAGACTTAACTTTTATTAATTATAAATAGTAAAATTTATATAAGTGACAGGTAGTGGTTTAAAATTTCCAGTATCACTGGCCTTTATATGTCACCTAGGGCATATTGTCAGTATGATCATCTGACTAAGTATGCCTGCTACTAGATTCGATCACACTACTGCCGTGACAGGCTGTGCGCTTGCCTGTATTGTATCGGCACTGTGTCTTACATTACTTCTATATTCATAGGCCCCAGTGATTACTGTTTAAAATCCGAGCTTCACGCTGCCCCCCGACATGTTTCGCCGTATCACGGCGTCCTCAGGGGTTAGGGCAGTTCCCTTTTCACGGCACGGAAATACTGAAATACTGAAACGGAATGCACACGGAGACACTTCAGTATTTTTTGCTGAACCATTGAAATGAATGGTTCAGTATATGTTCCGCATACTGAACTAAAAAAACGTCCAGTATACTGAACGCAAAATACTGTCGTGTGCATGAGCCCTTACCCAGTGTTTTACCATTTAGTATGTACTGGTGACTTGCATTATTCCTTCCCATGTGCATAACCTTACATTTGTCAGTGTTAAACCTCATCTGCCACTTCTCTGCCCAAGCCTCCAATCTATCCAGATCCCTCTGTAGCAGTATACTGTCCTTTTCCGTGTCAACATGCGCCCCATTCTATCCTTCGCTCATATGGATACTAACATTATGAAAACCACTGTATCTGGAGAACTGAAGCAAGGTGTAACAATTCCAGATACACATGAGTTAAAGATCACAGGCACACAATATTAGACTAACTGAAGACACAGGAAGCGACACCTGCTTCCTGCTCTCGACATCAGCATGTTTCCTGGTTTCTGTATTTCACGGACCTGTATGGAGAAGATGATAGAGATTAAAGCTACAGTAACACCTGCTTCATGACATAGTCATATATTTACTCATAAACATCGCACATAGTAGTATGCTGATTTTGTAGGAGACAGATTTATTTTAAAGGGGTATTCCCATCTGAGACATTGATGGTGTGTCACTAGGATATACCATCAATGTCAGATAAGGGAGTATCAAACTGTATACTGTGTGTGGGCCTTGGGGTGTTATACTATATACTGTGTGGGAGAGGTTGAGGGTGTTATACTATATACTGTGTGGGGCTGATGGTCTTATACTATATACTGTATTGGGCTGGGGGTGTTATATTATATACCACTTGTGCTGGGGTGTTCTACTATATACTGTGTGGGGCTGGGGGTGTTATATTATATACTGTGTGGAGCAGGAGGTCTTATACTATATACTGTGTGGGGCTGGGGGTGTTATATTATATACTGTGTGGGGCTGGAGGTGTTATACTATTTACTGTGTGGGGCTGGAGGTGTTATATTATATATTGTGTGCGGCTGGGGGTGTTATATACTGTGTGGGATTGGTTGGGGGTGTTATACTATTTACTGTGTGGGGCTGGGGATGTTATATTATATACTGTGTGCGGCTGGGGGTGTTATATTATATACTGTGTGGGGTTGGGGGTGTTATATTATATAATGTGTGGGGCTGGGGGTGTTATATACTGTGTGGGGCTGGAGGTGTTATATTATATAATGTGTGGGGCTGGTGGTGTTATATTATATACTGTGTGCGGCTGGGGGTGTTATACTATTTACTGTGTGGGGCTGGGGATGTTATATTATATACTGTGTGCGGCTGGGGGTGTTATATTATATACTGTGTGGGGCTGGAGGTGTTATACTATTTACTGTGTGGGGCTGGGGATGTTATATTATATACTGTGTGGGGCTGGAGGTGTTATATTATATACTGTGTGGGGCTGGAGGTGTTATATTATATACTGTGTGGGGCTGGAGGTGTTATACTATTTACTGTGTGGGGCTGGGGATGTTATATTATATACTGTGTGGGGCTGGGGGTGTTATATTATACTGTGTGGGGCTGGAGGTGTTATACTATTTACTGTGTGGGGCTGGAGGTGTTATACTATTTACTGTGTGGGGCTGGGGGTGTTATACTGTATACTGTGTGGGGCTGGAGGTGTTATATTATATACTGTGTGAGAGAGGTTGAGGGTGTTATACTGTATACTGTGTGGGGCTGAAGGTGTTATATTATATCCTGTGTGGGGCTGAAGGTGTTATATTATATACTGTGTGGGGCTGAGGGTGTTATATTATATACTGTGTGGGGCTGGGGGTGTTATATTATATACTGTGTGAGGCTGGAGGTGTTATATTATATAATGTGTGGGGCTGGAGGTGTTATATTATATCCTGTGTGGGGCTGGTGGTGTTATATTATATACTGTGTGCGGCTGGGGGTGTTATATTATATACTGTGTGGGGCTGGTGGTGTTATATTATATCCTGTGTGGGGCTGGTGGTGTTATATTATATACTGTGTGCGGCTGGGGGTGTTATATTATATACTGTGTGGGGCTGGAGGTGTTATATTATATACTGTGTGGGGCTGGTGGTGTTATATTATATACTGTGTGGGGCTGGTGGTGTTATATTATATACTGTGTGGGGCTGGAGGTGTTATACTATATACTGTGTGGGGCTGGGGGGTATTATATTATATATTGTGTGCGGCTGGGAGTGTTATATACTGTGTGGGATTGGTTGGGGGTGTTATACTATTTACTGTGTGGGGCTGGGGATGTTATATTATATACTGTGTGCGGCTGGGGGTGTTATATTATATACTGTGTGGGGCTGGAGGTGTTATATTATATACTGTGTGGGGCTGGAGGTGTTATATTATATACTGCGTGAGAGAGGTTGAGGGTGTTATACTGTATACTGTGTGGTGCTGGAGGTGTTATATTATATACTGTGTGAGAGAGGTTGAGGGTGTTATACTGTATACTGTGTGGGGCTGAAGGTGTTATATTATATACTGTGTGGGGCTGAAGGTGTTATATTATATACTGTGTGGGGCTGAGGGTGTTATATTATATACTGTGTGGGGCTGGGGGTGTTATATTATATACTGTGTGGGGCTGGAGGTGTTATATTATATACTGTGTGGGGCTGAGGGTGTTATATTATATACTGTGTGGGGCTGGGGGTGTTATATTATATACTGTGTGGGGCTGGAGGTGTTATATTATATAATGTGTGAGGCTGGAGGTGTTATATTATATCCTGTGTGGGGCTGGTGGTGTTATATTATATACTGTGTGCGGCTGGGGGTGTTATATTATATACTGTGTGGGGCTGGTGGTGTTATATTATATGCTGTGTGGGGCTGAGGGTGTTATATTATATCCTGTGTGGGGCTGCAGGTGTTATATTATATCCTGTGTGGGGCTGGTGGTGTTATATTATATACTGTGTGCGGCTGGGGGTGTTATATTATATACTGTGTGCGGCTGGGGGTGTTATATTATATCCTGTGTGGGGCTGGTGGTGTTATATTATATACTGTGTGCGGCTGGGGGTGTTATATTATATACTGTGTGGGGCTGGAGGTGTTATATTATATACTGTGTGGGGCTGGTGGTGTTATATTATATACTGTGTGGGGCTGGTGGTGTTATATTATATACTGTGTGGGGCTGGTGGTGTTATATTATATACTGTGTGGGGCTGGAGGTGTTATACTATATACTGTGTGGGGCTGGAGGTGTTATACTATATACTGTGTGGGGCTGGAGGTGTTATACTATATACTGTGTGGGGCTGGGGGGTATTATATTATATATTGTGTGCGGCTGGGGGTGTTATATTATATACTGTGTGGGATTGGTTGGGGGTGTTATACTATTTACTGTGTGGGGCTGGGGATGTTATATTATATACTGTGTGCGGCTGGGGGTGTTATATTATATACTGTGTGGGGTTGGGGGTGTTATATTATATAATGTGTGGGGCTGCAGGTGTTATATTATATCCTGTGTGGGGCTGGGGGTGTTATATTATATACTGTGTGCGGCTGGGGGTGTTATATTATATACTGTGTGGGGCTGGGGGTGTTATATTATATACTGTGTGGGGCTGGGGGTGTTATACTATATACTGTGTGGGGCTGGGGGTGTTATACTATATACTGTGTGCGGCTGGGGGTGTTATATTATATACTGTGTGGGGCTGGGGGTGTTATACTATATACTGTGTGGGGCTGGGGGTGTTATACTATATACTGTGTGGGGCTGGAGGTGTGTTATACTGTATACTAAGTGGTGCTGGGGTGTCATACTATATAATATGAAGAGCAGGAGGTGTTATACTATATACTGTGTGGGGCTGGGGTTGTTATACTACTGTATATACTGTGTGGGGTTGGAGGTGTTATTCTATATGCTGTGTGGGGCTGGGGTTGTTATACTACTGTATATACTGTGTGGGGTTGGAGGTGTTATACTATATACTGTGTGGGGCTGGGGTTGTTATACTACTGTATATACTGTGTGGGGTTGGAGGTGTTATTCTATATACTGTGTGGGGATGGGGTTGTTATACTACTGTATATACTGTGTGGGGTTGGAGGTGTTATTCTATATACTGTGTGGGGATGGGGTTGTTATACTACTGTATATACTGTGTGGGGCTGTTATACTATATACTCTGTGGGGCAGGATGTGTTATACTATATACTGTATATTAAGTGGTGCTGGGGTGTTGTACTATATCACTTTGAAACTGGAGCAGATGTTTGAACGTAGATTAACCCCATGGAATAGGACTAATCAGCGGTCGGATCTGTGTGCAAACCAACTACTAATCCAAGTGTGTACCTCGGATTTTGGTGTATTCTACGACAAATAGACATCAGATGATTCTGTCCTGTATTTACCCCATGTGAACATACCCTAAATGTTTTCAGTGCAGACGGTGGCAGATAAGAACCCAGAGCTGCCATCGCCATGTCCGTATCTATCCCCAAACCTTATCAGCTTCTCCATATGGTCCAGATGGTACATAGGACGAGATTGTAAGTAGAGAGGAAATCTGCTTGTAGTGACACTGGGTAATATGTCATGCAGCTGGGGCTCTTAGAGAGAAGGGGCCCAGCCCTAAAGGATGACAAGAACCTGTACAGAACTCCCTTTCCTCTATATGTTTGCCCTGCCCCTTCACACCGTACATCTATGAGTCCAGCCTTATACCGACATATCCAAGCCCCATCTTCTCCTACATCTGGAACCGAGACATTCAGGAAAACATAGGAAGGGGCAACACCTTTATACTAACCCCTGACCCCTCTACCCAACCTTGACCCATAACAAACAACACCGACAACTGTGTCACTTTTATTGCTGGGTGGTGATCGGCCACAGCTTATTTATTAAAGCGGCAAACCTTAATAAACCATAATATCGGAGCAGTATGCCAAATGCTGGACTCCCAGCGGGCAAGTTAAACCGTAATCATCAGAGCAGTATGCCCACAGCTGGACTCCTAGCGGGCAGTTACGCCATCTGCTCCCACCATATCTCCGCTGTACTCAAATGCCGCCAGCTGTGACTTCATAGACTCAACCAGAACTTGCGGCTCTCCAAAGCCAAAATCCTCGGAGCGATATCCAAACTGCTGGACTCCCAGCGGGGGCTCTGAAAATAGAAAAACAAAACAGAATAACCAAGTATCCATAACTGATCATAACTGTGCACCTCGACCTGCCTCTCAATGATAACCACAACGGGAGGGAGGGCCAATTTTGCTTCCACTTGCAAGAGGAAGTGCCGGAACAGGGGAGGGGTATATGTAACCTTCAGGATTCCTGCACCGCCCCCATCCTGTCTAAGGAGGATCCCCCCAGAGAATTAACCCTTAACGGCCCCCTGATCTACCGCCTTATTTAACCATTAACATGCGGGGCCAGCTCACTGAATGCCCTGAGGGGAAAAGGGGAATGGGGGTGACCGTTAGTCCCTAAGCACCCTCCCTATAGAGTCGGGCGCTTGCAAGACTGCCGGTATTCAGGGAAACATGGGAAGGGGCAACACCTTAGAGCCTACAATAACCCAAAAACAGTACCTCACTCCCCAACCTACTGCAACTTGTACAAAAAAAGAGCAAGGATTTTTACAAAGCAAAAGTGTAGTTGCGGGTGCAAATGCTAATCCCCTAATATAAAACAACTACTGACTATTGCTCACAACCTCTGTCCGAGGATGCTGTGAGGTGTCAATGGACGGTGCAGTACTACTAATAAAGATGGCATATAACAATGAACTGCAAACCTCTCGTCCCACCCTGATCCAGCTACCAAGTTACCTACCCATGTTTCTGCTGTAGAATGGTAACACGACTCCCCCACTGCTTCAACCTCGACACGTGTTTCGCCACGTAGGCTTCGTACCTTACCTCCTGACGAAGCCTACGTGGCAAAACACGTGTCGAGGTTGAAGCAGTGGGGGAGTCGTGTTACCATTCTACAGCAGCAACATGGGTAGGTAACTTGGTAGCTGGATCAGGGTGGGACGAGAGGTTTGCAGTTCATTGTTATATGCCATCTTTATTAGTAGTACTGCACCGTCCATTGACACCTCACAGCATCCTCGGACAGAGGTTGTGAGCAATAGTCAGTAGTTCAGGGGTCGGCAACCTTTTTTAGATGGAGTGCCGATAAAAAAAAAAAAATCTAAGTTGAAGCACTCAGTGTGCCAGACAATACAGAAAAGTCTTATAAAACAAACTGTATGTGACAAAAAACTAATAATCAGTTTACCTTACTACTCAATGCGACCCTTGTTCCTGAATTTCTTTGCAAAGACGATCCAGCTTTAGTTCATATGAGAAGACTTTTAGGTCCCTTTGGCAGTCACATATAGGCTCACTAAAGTGTCAGAAGCTTGCTGCCCATCCCCCCTCAGCAATAATATGTAGGCTCACTATCCTCCACACCCCCTAAAGTTGTCAGAAGCTTGCTACCCATCCCCCCCTCCAGCAATCACATGTAGGCTCACTATCCTCCACACCCCCTAAAGTTGTCAGAAGCTTGCTACCCATCCCCCCCTCCAGCAATCACATGTAGGCTCACTATCCTCCACACCCCCTAAAGTTGTCAGAAGCTTGTCCCCCCATTTTCCCCAGCAGTTACATGCAGGCTCACCATTCTCCCACTCCCCAAAGTTGTCAGAAGCTTGCTCCATATTGTCCCCCCATAACCCCTAGCAGTCACATGCAGACTCACCATCCTAAACCCACCGCCAATTTAGTCACAAAGCTTCTCCCATTCTCCAAGCTCCCTATCAACTTTCCCTCTGACTGCCCCATCACACCATCCCCTGCTGCCACCTGTGCCACTACTACTCCTAACCCTCTGCTGCCACCTGTGCCACTACTACTCCTAACCCTCTGCTGTCACCTGTGCCACTACTACTCCTAACCCTCTGCTGTCACCTATGCCACTACTACTCCTAACCCTCTGCTGTCACCTATGCCACTACTACTCCTAACCCTCTGCTGTCACCTGTGCCACTACTACTCCTAACCCTCTGCTGTCACCTGTGCCACTACTACTCCTAACCCTCTGCTGTCACCTGTGCCACTACTACTCCTAACCCTCTGCTGTCACCTATGCCACTACTACTCCTAACCCTCTGCTGTCACCTGTGCCACTACTACTCCTAACCCTCTGCTGTCACCTGTGCCACTACTACTCCTAACCCTCTGCTGTCACCTATGCCACTACTACTCCTAACCCTCTGCTGTCACCTATGCCACTACTACTCCTAACCCTCTGCTGTCACCTGTGCCACTACTACTCCTAACCCTCTGCTGTCACCTATGCCACTACTACTCCTAACCCTCTGCTGTCACCTATGCCACTACTACTCCTAACCCTCTGCTGTCACCTATGCCACTACTACTCCTAACCCTCTGCTGTCACCTGTGCCACTACTACTCCTAACCCTCTGCGGTCACCTATGCCATTACTACTCCTTCAACAAGCAAAATTCTGGGAGTTGTAGTTTCCCAGGCGGCAGTGCCCTCTGCCAGCCGGCCACTACATCCAGTCACACACACCATAATAATGGTATCTGGTGGATGACAGTCCGCTTCCAGGCTGCACATGTGGGCTCAAGTCACTAACAGGAAGTTCCAAGGGGAGACAAACACACATCCTGCTGCACGGGAACCAATGTCACAGTCAGAACGGCCCCCTGGATACAACATACAGTTTCTCTAGTTCCGCGGCCAGGAGTTCCCAGTGGAGTCTGGTAGCTGGTTGGCACTGCGGGAAGCATGTGGGGCGGGCCTAGTAGACGCACCTGAATTTTAAAAAATTAAAGGTGCAGTGTGTCGTGGTGCGTGCCAGTCAAATATGACCTGCGTGCCATCTCTGGCACGCGTGCCGGGGGTTGCCGACCCCTGCAGTAGTTGTTTTATATTAGGGGATTAGCATTTGCACCCGCAACCACACTTTTGCTCACGGCCTCTGGTAAATTGTTGTTCTCTGCTGGGTATGGTCACATTATCCCCCATTGTGATTCTCCACATTGTATAGCCCTTTGTGGCTCAGTCTCCATGTCCTGTCTTATTTGAGCATTACCTGTAATGATCATGTGATTTATATTGAATAAAATGAGATTTTTTTACCTTGTAAAAATCCTTGCTCTTTTTTTTGTACAGGGAGTGCAGAATTATTAGGCAAGTTGTATTTTTGAGGATTAATTTTATTATTGAACAACAACCATGTTCTCAATGAACCCAAAAAACTCATTAATATCAAAGCTGAATATTTTTGGAAGTAGTTTTTAGTTTGTTTTTAGTTTTAGCTATTTTAGGGGGATATCTGTGTGTGCAGGTGACTATTACTGTGCATAATTATTAGGCAACTTAACAAAAAACAAATATATACCCATTTCAATTATTTATTTTTACCAGTGAAACCAATATAACATCTCAACATTCACAAATATAAATTTCTGACATTCAAAAACAAAACAAAAACAAATCAGTGACCAATATAGCCACCTTTCTTTGCAAGGACACTCAAAAGCCTGCCATCCATGGATTCTGTCAGTGTTTTGATCTGTTCACCATCAACATTGCGTGCAGCAGCAACCACAGCCTCCCAGACACTGTTCAGAGAGATGTACTGTTTTCCCTCCTTGTAAATCTCACATTTGATGATGGACCACAGGTTCTCAATGGGGTTCAGATCAGGTGAACAAGGAGGCCATGTCATTAGATTTTCTTCTTTTATACCCTTTCTTGCCAGCCACGCTGTGGAGTACTTGGACGCGTGTGATGGAGCATTGTCCTGCATGAAAGTCATGTTTTTCTTACCTTGCAGACTTCTTCCTGTACCACTGCTTGAAGAAGGTGTCTTCCAGAAACTGGCAGTAGGACTGGGAGTTGAGCTTGACTCCATCCTCAACCCAAAAAGGCCCCACAAGCTCATCTTTGATGATACCAGCCCAAACCAGTACTCCACCTCCACCTTGCTGGCGTCTGAGTCGGACTGGAGCTCTCTGCCCTTTACCAATCCAGCCATCTGGCCCATAAAGACTCACTCTCATTTCATCAGTCCATAAAACCTTAGAAAAATCAGTCTTGAGATATTTCTTGGCCCAGTCTTGACGTTTCAGCTTGTGTGTCTTGTTCAGTGGTGGTCGTCTTTCAGCCTTTCTTACCTTGGCCATGTCTCTGAGTATTGCACACCTTGTGCTTTTGGGCACTCCAGTGATGTTGCAGCTCTGAAATATGGCCAAACTGGTGGCAAGTGGCATCTTGGCAGCTGCACGCTTGACTTTTCTCAGTTCATGGGCAGTTATTTTGCGCCTTGGTTTTTCAACACGCTTCTTGCGACCCTGTTGACTATTTTGAATGAAACGCTTGATTGTTCGATGATCACGCTTCAGAAGCTTTGCAATTTTAAGAGTGCTGTATCCCTCTGCAAGATATCTCACTATTTTTGACTTTTCTGAGCCTATCAAGTCCTTCTTTTGACCTATTTTGCCAAAGGAAAGGAAGTTGCCTAATAATTATGCACACCTGATATAGGGTGTTGATGTCATTAGACCACACCCCTTCTCATTACAGAGATGCACATCACCTAATATGCTTAATTGGTAGTAGGCTTTCGAGCCTATACAGCTTGGAGTAAGACAACATGCATAAAGAGGATGATGTGGTCAAAATACTCATTTGCCTAATAATTCTGCACGTAGTGTACAAGGGGCAACACCTTTACTAACCCTTGGCCCCTTTACCCAACCTTGACCCATAACAAACAACACCAACAACTGTGTCACTTTTATTGCTTGGTGGTGATCGGCCACAGCTTATTTATTAAAGCGGCAAACCTTAATAAACCATAATATCGGAGCAGTATGCCAAACGCTGGACTCCCAGCGGGCAAGTTAAACCGTAATCATCAGAGCGGTATGCCCACCGCTGGAGTCCCAGCAGGCAAGTTAAACCGTAATCATTAGAGCAGTATGCCCACAGCTGGACTCCCAGCGGGCAAGTTAAACCGTAATCATCAGAACAGTATGCCCACAGCTGGCTCCCAGCGGGCAAGTACGCCATCTGCTCCCACAATATCTCCGCTGTACTCAAATGCCGCCACGGAGGAGACCCATTCACCAAACGGGGCTCCGACCACCACCCAGCAGAACAGGGTCTGTTTAAACCCTTCTTACAGGCCGAAAAGGAATTTTCCCGACTCCCATACAAAACACCATCAGGTCCCATTACAAAACCAATGCCAATAGGAAAACGGGTTGAGCAAGAAAGGGGGGGGGGGGGGGTAGAAACCGGTGATGAGAACATAGACCAACCCCATTTAAAATACAAGTCAGACCACTATGAAGGACTGGGTACAGTTCTGGTGTCCCGTGAACAAGCAGACATAGCGAAGCTGGAGAGGGCTCAGAGAAGGCAACTAAAGTAATGACTGGAATGAGAGAACTACAGCACCCTGAAAGAATATCAAAAGTAGGATTATGCACTTTAAAATATACGACTGAGGGGGGGGGGGGGGGGGCAGCAAATTACTATGCATAAAAATCAGGGGTCATTACAGAGATCTCTCCTATCAATCTACCCCCAGGACTGAGACCATGACAAGAGGACATCCCCTGCTTTGAAAGAAAAAGGTTTGCACACCAACATAGAAGAGGAGCCCTAACGACAAGGGCAGTGAGATTACAGAAATCTCCGCCTGAAGAGGTGGTGATGGTCAGTTCACCAAAATCAAGAGGGGCCTGGATGTATTTCTGAAGAATAACAATAGTACAGGCTATAGTTACTAAAGAGAGGTCGTTGATCCAGAGGACTGTAACCACTACACTATATAGCTGCAACTTCCGATAACGGTGACCTAACTACCACCCCTTGATCTATACCTTTGTATTGTATCCCTAACGCCATTCCCATATATGGCCCAGAAACAACCCACCTGGGAGATTACCACCAATTTCCTGAAAATGACCGGGATCAACATATGTAAGAACACATGAGCTCCAAAGCTACAGAATAGGCCAGGGGAACTATCCAGTGTGGGTCCCCAGCATCACCGCGCCCCTGAAACAACTCTATACCAACCACCTCCAGAAGAAGTTATGACCACCTGAATTCCCGAATCCCGTTACAAAAGACTTCCACCTCTCGACCCAACCATCAAACCGCAGAACGCCACGAACCTGAAAAAAAACAATTAGCCCGAGCAGCCACACACATAGAGGACCATATAACTAGCCACAGAATACCTATATTTCATCCAAATGCCATTATTATTTTCATTTTTTTTTACTTAATTTTTTTATTTATTTAACAATTAAATTTTATTTATTTAACTATTTATTATTAATTTTATTTATTGATTATTTTTTCTTTTTTCTTTTTCTTTTTTTTTATATATATATATATATATATCAAGGTAAAATGTAAAACCAACGAGGGAAAACCACGCTGCGGGAGAAAAAATTAAAATTGAAAACCCGCAATTCTGGCAATGCATCCCCTGCCGTACATGTACGGCGTTCTGGCACACAAGCGAGCAGTTGCTGAAGTACATCAAGCAGCAAACATCCCACTGGCTGTCACCCCCCGATTCCAACTGGGCAAGGTGGTCAGTGACAATGGTTACAACACCCTGGCCGCACTGAACCTGGGTGAAATAAAACATGTTCCTGCAAAAAGAGACGTAGGCTGGAAGAAATTTAGACAAAAGGTCACCTGACCATTATTTGATCCACACTGACCTCATGGAGGCATTGATAAGCGCCAAGAAATGGGACACAAACCTCAGAGAGTCTAGTGGGTTATCACACAAGGATTCAGACGCATTCCTCATAACTAGGATACATTTTGGCATTTCTTCCCTTGGGACCCCTTCCTCCAGGTCATGGGACAGTTGAGAGAGCCAAATCTGCAGGGATCTTGTAACCGGTACAGAGGCTAGAACAGACATACAGGAAGTTGAAGTGGACACGTATGCTTTTTTAAGGAGAGACTCTGCCTTTTTATCTACCGGATCCTTGATTAAAGAATTTCTGAAGAGAAAACTGCCTTTTTTGGACAGTCTGGTCACTGGAAGATCTGCTTTAGGGACCGATATCCACTCCTTGCAAACAGCCTCCGGCAATTCATAGGTACAGTATATTGCAATCTAGCACTAGGTTCTCGCTTTTTATCCAGTCTGTCCCAATCCTGCTTTATCTAATCACTTTACTTCCTGTTTTGGGAAAACAGAATAACTTGTCACATTTTGATTTGCCAGACACATCTCTGTTAGTTTCAATAGTGTCCTTGACCGCCTTAAGAAGACCCCTAGTTTCTCTTTACAGAACAGGATATCATCCTCCATATCTTCAGAACCTGAGTATTGAATCATATATCCCCATTCACACCACTGAAAAAAAGTGCCCAAAGGAGGAAAACAGACCGCATACAAAAGCTTTACTTAGCTTGAGCCTATGCCAGAGTTTGCCAAAACGGCTATTATCCCCTTCACGCTACTACCTACTTACACTGGCAAGCAGGAGATGTAGCATCCTGGCGAACGCCAGTTGCAGTACTCTGAAAGTTAAACAGCCCCACTTCCGGGACACGCCAGCATGAGCATAAACGCACACGACCTGCGATTCCCTAAGATCTTCTCATGCATGCGCTGTCCACTATAGTGTGCGTCTCTGCTGCCTCAACCTCCACTCCAAGCATGCAGAGGGAAGCAAGCAGAGAATGGAGCAAGGTGCTGTATAAAATACACAGGGGACACACTCATCACCATCTTCAGGGTGAGGGACATAAGTATCACGCCTGGAGGGGATAATCTGTGGGCAATGGTCTCTTCCAATGTGTTACCTAGAGAAAAATACAATACATGGCCCTGTGTCCTCTGTAAGGCTTTATACAGGTAGGCGCTATGTTTAATTGACAATTATGGCTGCCAAGGACGATTAGGAAATATATATATACAGTACATATAATAGATGAAGGACCCGGATTCACACGGGTATATTTAATCTATTTAATTTAATGTTTGTGTTTGTCGGTAAAAGATATCGACCATAACAGTGACATCTACAGCACCGCTCTTTATTAGTTACCTCCACAGTACCCTGTCTCGTTAACATTGATTTCCACAATAACCCGCCCCTTTAACAGTGACCTCCACAGAGCTCAGTTCCCTTAAAATGTGACTTTCACAACACCCCACTCCCTTAACAGTGACCTCTACAGCACCCTGCCCTTTTAACACTGACCTCCACAGTGGACCGTCCCCTTAACTGTGACCTCCACTGTTCCCTGTCCCCTTAACAGAGACCTCCACAGTGGCCTCTACTGGAATCTGCCCTTAACACTGACCTCCACAGTGGACCGTCCCCTTAACTGTGACCTCCACTGTTCCCTGTCCCCTTAACAGAGACCTCCACAGTGGCCTCTACTGGAATCTGCCCTTAACACTGACCTCCATAGCGGACCGTCCCATTAACTGTGACCTCCACAGTAGCCTGCCCCCTAGGGTCGCCAGAGGTCCAGTTTTAGGCCGGACAGTCCAGCTTTCAGACGCCCTGTCCTCCGTCCGGCACAGGGCCTGGACAGACACATGGATGTCCTTTTGAACAGCTCACTCTCAGACAGCAGCACTGTGCTGTCTGAGTGTGAGCTGCAGGGAGAAAGTCACCCTCCCTCTTACTCCTGCAGCTGACAGAAGTAGACTTTTACCTTCATTTTTTCAATACCCGTTAGCTGCGGAGTGGGAGGATGCTTGGCCTAACCAGGTCAAGGCTTAGCTGCACCTGGGGGCAGGGTTTTTAAGTCCATCTTTTGAGGGTGGCCTGAATGGCCACCCTACCTGCCCCCTTAACTGTGACCTCCACAGCACAACGCTCCCTTAACAGTGTCATCCACAGCGCCCTGCCCCTTTAAAGCTGACCTACAACAGTGAAGAAAAATGGCTGGGTTGTTATGGAAACCTGGTGCAAAACTGTGTGCATGTGGAGACTAAGGGCCTGCGAGCTTCTATTGGCTGATAAGGGACATGTGACCGTGTGTATGGCAGTTGGGATATGAAGTGAAAGACCTTCAGGCTTCTATTGGCTAATGTAGGTCATGTGATGTAGCATTTTTGGGACTATCTCAGGAACGGTATGTCCTAGACAACTGAGACCCGGTCTAAAAACTTCCCGGACACCTGATGTACCTGTGTGCCAAATTTCATGATTGTAAATGCGACGGTGTGGATTCCTTTAGCAGACATACACACACACATACACATATACTCAGCTTCATATATATATATATACACACAGTATACAGTTATATAGGTTAATGTGATACTTGCCTTGCCTGGTTATTTACCTGCTGTGCACAATGTTTTGTATCTGCGTCTATTATCACTGAAATAAAATAAAAAAAACTCTTTCCCCTGGTCAATTAAATAAAAATGAAAGGCACACAAAATGTCATTGTGTCAGTGTTCTACTATGTGGTCATTGCTTCCTGGTGCTCAAATATGTGTATACACAAAAATTACGATACTTTATTACCTTGGGTCACATGACATTGAGAAATTAAAAAAAGTCTTGTCACATTTCCAAATAAAAACAGACCAATGTGTATAATACAAATATAATCTTGGCAGAGTATTATGCCCACACTTAAGGCTACAGGTCTCCCTTACCTTAGCAGAACTTCTATAATATATTTAATGATTTACAGTAAAAAGCAATTATTTTTTATATTGTCATTTTAGGTTGTTCTTAACCTCTTCCCAACATATGACATACTATTTCGTCATAGCGGGAAGTGACTTCTCACAATTTGACATACTAGTTTGTCATGCTGATCAGACGGGCATCGGAGCTGGGGGCACCTGATCAGTGCAGGGGCCCGGCTGTCAGTGAACTGGGACCTGCTATATCTGTTTGCATCGCTTTAAAAGCCGATGCCGGCGGATTAACCCCTTCTATGTTAAGGTCAGCGCTGACAGCAGCATAGAAGGTGTTTGCGGAGGGTATGGGTCTTCATCGGGGGCCTGCGCTGCGGTGACAGGGACCTAATGGGTGAGAAGACAGCCAGATGCCTTCCATAGCCATCGGCGCTAGCCTTCACAGAAGCCTGTGAGACCCAGCCCCTTTACTGGGTCTCATAGGCAGGCTGTCAGTGTATTACATTGGTAATATACTGACAGGCAATGCATTACAATACACAAATGGGAAATAGTGATTATAATGAAGTAATAACCTTCCAATTGTCATTCAAAAAAGTGTTTCTTCAGGGAGGAACAAAAATTTCTAACTTCAAAAAAGCTAAATTTAGCCAACTAAGAGAGGCCATAGGCCTAACTAACTGGAACAAAGTCCTCTAAAATAAAAATACAGCCACAAAATTGGATATTGTGAGAGGCACATTCCTTATGGGAATAAAAGGTTAGGAACAAGAAAAAACAATGTGGATGAATAGAATTGTAAATAAAGCAATAAATGACAAAAATAAAGCATTTAAATCACTAAAACAGGAGGATTAATTGCCAAAGAGAGTAAAACTAACCCTAAAATGTTCTTCAATTATATAAATGGTAAAAAGTATAAATCTGAAATAGGGATGAGCGAACTCGAACTGTATAGTTCGGGTTCGTACCGAATTTTGGGGTGTCCGTGACACGGACCCGAACCCGGACATTTTCGTAAAAATTTGGGTTCGGTGTTCGCCGCTTTCTTGACGCTTTTGTGACGCTTTCTTGGCGCTTTTTGAAAGGCTGCAAAGCAGCCAATCAACAAGCGTCATACTACTTGCCCCAAGAGGCCGTCACAGCCATGCCTACTATTGGCATGGCTGTGATTGGCCAGAGCACCATGTGACCCAGCCTCTATTTAAGCTGGAGTCACATAGCGCCGCCCGTCACTCTGCTCTGATTAGCGTAGGGAGAGGTTGCGGCTGCGACAGTAGGGCGAGATTAGGCAGATTAACTCCTCCAAAGGACTTGATTATTGATCGATCTGCAGCTGTGGGTCATTGAGCTGCTGATACTCAATTGCTCACTGTTTTTAGGCTGCCCAGACCGTCTGTCAGTCACTTTTTTCTGGGGTGATCGGCGGCCATTTTGTGTCTTGTGGTGCGCCAGCACAAACTGCGACCAAGTGCATTTAACCCTCAATGGTGTGGTTGTTTTTTGGCTAAAGCCTACATCAGGGTGAAGCTGTCACACCAAGTGCATTTAACCAGCAATAGTCTGTTTATTTTTTGGCCATATACTACATCAGGGGCAAGCTGCGCCTGTCACCAAGTGCATTTAACCCTCAATGGTGTGGTTGTTTTTTGGCTAAAGCCTACATCAGGGTGAAGCTGTCACACCAAGTGCATTTAACCAGCAATAGTCTGTTTATTTTTTGGCCATATACTACATCAGGGGCAAGCTGCGCCCGTCACCAAGTGCATTTAACCCTCAGTAGTGTGGTTGGTCAAGCTGTCACACCAAGTGCATTTAACCAGCAATAGTCTGTTCATTTTTTGGCCATATACTACATCAGGGGCAAGCTGCGCCCGTCACCAAGTGCATTTAACCCTCAGTAGTGTGGTTGGTCAATCTGTCACACCAAGTGCATTTAACCAGCAATAGTCTGTTCATTTTTTGGCCATATACTACATCAGGGGCAAGCTGCGCCTGTCACCAAGTGCATTTAACCCTCAGTAGTGTGGTTGGTCAAGCTGTCACACCAAGTGCATTTAACCAGCAATAGTGTGGTTATTTTTTGGCCATATCCCAGTCTAATTCTGTCAGTAAATCCATACCGGTCACCCAGCGCCTAAATACTAGGCCTCAAATTTATATCCCGCTAAATCTGTCGTTACCGCTGTACTGTTGTGGCTGGGCAAGTTATTTAGTGTCCGTCAAAGCACATTTTTTGTTCTGGGTTGAAATACAATTCCCAATTTAGCAATTTCATAATTTAGTGGTTTCTGCTGTATCAGAGCTATTTGAAATCTTTACCTAAAAGGGTATATAATATTCAAGGTGCACATAGGGTCATTCAGAATAACTTCACACACACGCTACTGTGCATTTCCAAGTCTAATTCTGTCAGTAAATCCATACCGGTCACCCAGCGCCTAAATACTAGGCCTCAAATTTATATCCCGCTAAATCTGTTGTTACCGCTGTACTGTTGTGGCTGGGCAAGTTATTTAGTGTCCGCCAAAGCACATTTTTTGCTCTGGGTTGAAATACAATTCCCAATTTAGCAATTTCATAATTTAGTGGTTTCTGCTATATCAGAGCTATTTGAAATCTATCCCTAAAAGGGTATATAATATTCAAGGTGCACATAGGGTCATTCAGAATAACTTCACACACACGCTACTGTGCATTTCCAAGTCTAATTCTGTCAGTAAATCCATACCGGTCACCCAGCGCCTAAATACTAGGCCTCAAATTTATATCCCGCTAAATCTGTTGTTACCGCTGTACTGTTGTGGCTGGGCAAGTTATTTAGTGTCCGTCAAAGCACATTTTTTGTTCTGGGTTGAAATACAATTCCCAATTTAGCAATTTCATAATTTAGTGGTTTCTGCTGTATCAGAGCTATTTGAAATCTATCCCTAAAAGGGTATATAATATTCAAGGTGCACATAGGGTCATTCAGAATAACTTCACACACACGCTACTGTGCATTTCCAAGTCTAATTCTGTCAGTAAATCCATACCGGTCACCCAGCGCCTAAATACTAGGCCTCAAATTTATATCCCGCTAAATCTGTCGTTACCGCTGTACTGTTGTGGCTGGGCAAGTTATTTAGTGTCCGTCAAAGCACATTTTTTGTTCTGGGTTGAAATACAATTCCCAATTTAGCAATTTCATAATTTAGTGGTTTCTGCTGTATCAGAGCTATTTGAAATCTATCCCTAAAAGGGTATATAATATTCAAGGTGCACATAGGGTCATTCAGAATAACTTCACACACACGCTACTGTGCATTTCCAAGTCTAATTCTGTCAGTAAATCTATACCGGTCACCCAGCGCCTAAATACTAGGCCTCAAATTTATATTCAGCTGAATTTGAATACAATACATTGGGCCAAATAATATTTTTGTTGTTGTGGTGAACGATAACAATGAGGAAAACATCTAGTAAGGGACGCGGACGTGGACATGGTCGTGGTGGTGTTAGTGGACCCTCTGGTGCTGGGAGAGGACGTGGCCGTTCTGCCACAGCCACACGTCCTAGTGTACCAACTACCTCAGGTCCCAGTAGCCGCCAGAATTTACAGCGATATATGGTGGGGCCCAATGCCGTTCTAAGGATGGTAAGGCCTGAGCAGGTACAGGCATTAGTCAATTGAGTGGCCGACAGTGGATCCAGCACGTTCACATTATCTCCCACCCAGTCTTCTGCAGAAAGCGCACAGATGGCGCCTGAAAGCCAACCCCATCAGTCTGTCACATCACCCCCATGCATATCAGGGAAACTGTCTGAGCCTCAAGTTATGCAGCAGTCTCTTATGCTGTTTGAAGACTCTGCTGGCACGGTTTCCCAAGGGGATCCACCTAGCCCTTCCCCAGCGGTGGAAGACATAGACTGCACTGACGCACAACCACTTATGTTTCCTGATGATGAGGACATGGGAATACCACCTCAGCATGTCTCTGATGATGACGAAACACAGGTGCCAACTGCTGCGTCTTTCTGCAGTGTGCAGACTGAACAGGAGGTCAGGGATCAAGACTGGGTGGAAGACGATGCAGGGGACGATGAGGTCCTAGACCCCACATGGAATGAAGGTCGTGCCACTGACTTTCACAGTTCGGAGGAAGAGGCAGTGGTGAGACCGAGCCAACAGCGTAGCAAAAGAGGGAGCAGTGGGCAAAAGCAGAACACCCGCCGCCAAGATACTCCGCCTGCTACTGACCGCCGCCATCTGGGACCGAGCACCCCAAAGGCAGCTTCAAGGAGTTCCCTGGCATGGCACTTCTTCAAACAATGTGCTGACGACAAGACCCGAGTGGTTTGCACGCTGTGCCATCAGAGCCTGAAGCGAGGCATTAACGTTCTGAACCTGAGCACAACCTGCATGACCAGGCACCTGCATGCAAAGCTTGAACTGCAGTGGAGTAAACACCTTAAAACCAAGGAAGTCACTCAGGCTCCCCCTGCTACCTCTTCTGCTGCTGCCGCCTCGGCCTCTTCTGCTGCTGCCTCCTCAGCCTCTTCTGCTGCTGCCGCCTCGGCCTCTTCCTCCGCCTCTGGAGGAACGTTGGCACCTGCCGCCCAGCAAACAGGGGATGTACCACCAACACCACCACCACCTCCGTCACCAAGCGTCTCAACCATGTCACACGGCAGCGTTCAGCTCTCCATCTCACAAACATTTGAGAGAAAGCGTAAATTCCCACCTAGCCACCCTCGATCCCTGGCCCTGAATGCCAGCATTTCTAAACTACTGGCCTATGAAATGCTGTCATTTGGCGCAACGCCATCTGTAGCAAGGTCCACCTAACCACAGATACGTGGACCAGTAAGCACGGCCAGGGACGCTATATCTCCCTAACTGCACACTGGGTAAATGTAGTGGCAGCTGGGCCCCAGGCGGAGAGCTGTTTGGCGCACGTCCTTCCGCCGCCAAGGATCGCAGGGCAACATTCTTTGCCTCCTGTTGCCACCTCCTCCTTCTCGACTTCCTCCTCCTCTTCTTCCACCTGCTCATCCAGTCAGCCACACACCTTCACCACCAACTTCAGCACAGCCCGGGGTAAACGTCAAGACCGACGAGTGGTTGCTGCCGGTGAGCCTCAAGCCTGGCCTGGTGGTGTGCAATAATGGGCGAAATCTCGTTGCAGCTCTGGGACTAGCCGGTTTGATGCACATCCCTTGCCTGGCGCATGTGCTGAATTTGGTGGTGCAGAGGTTTATTCACAACTACCCCGACATGTCAGAGCTGCTGCATAAAGTGCGGGCCGTCTGTTTGCGCTTCCGGCGTTCACATCCTGCCGCTGCTCGCCTGTCTGCGCTACAGCGTAACTTCGGCCTTCCCGCTCACCGCCTCATATGCAATGTGCCCACCAAGTGGAACTCCACCTTGCACATGCTGGACAGACTGTGCGAGAAGCAGCAGGCCATAGTGGAGTTTCAGCTGCAGAACGCACGGGTCAGTCGCACTGCGGAACAGCACCACTTCACCACCAATGACTGGGCCTCCATGCGAGACCTGTGTGCCCTGTTGCGCTGTTTCGAGTACTCCACCAACATGGCCAGTGGCGATGACGCCGTTATCAGCGTTACAATACCACTTCTATGTCTCCTTGAGAAAACACTTAGGGCGATGATGGAAGAGGAGGTGGCCCAGGAGGAGGAGGAGGAGGAAGAGGGGTCATTTTTAGCACTTTCAGGCCAGTCTCTTCGAAGTGACTCAGAGGGAGGTTTTTTGCAACAGCAGAGGCCAGGTACAAATGTGGCCAGCCAGGGCCCACTACTGGAGGACGAGGAGGACGAGGATGAGGAGGAGGTGGAGGTGGAGGTGGAGGAGGATGAGGATGAAGCATGGTCACAGCGGGGTGGCACCCAACGCAGCTCGGGCCCATCACTGGTGCGTGGCTGGGGGGAAAGGCAGGACGATGACGATACGCCTCCCACAGAGGACAGCTTGTCCTTACCCCTGGGCAGCCTGGCACACATGAGCGACTACATGCTGCAGTGCCTGCGCAACGACAGCAGAGTTGCCCACATTTTAATGTGTGCGGACTACTGGGTTGCCACCCTGCTGGATCCACGCTACAAAGACAATGTGCCCACCTTACTTCCTGCACTGGAGCGTGATAGGAAGATGCGCGAGTAGAAGCGCACGTTGGTAGACGCGCTACTTAGAGCATTCCCAAATGTCACAGGGGAACAAGTGGAAGCCCAAGGCCAAGGCAGAGGAGGAGCAAGAGGTCGCCAAGGCAGCTGTGTCACGGCCAGCTCCTCTGAGGGCAGGGTTAGCATGTGGAAAAGTTTTGTCAACACGCCACAGCTAACTGCACCACCACCTGATACGCAACGTGTTAGCAGGAGGCAACATTTCACTAACATGGTGGAACAGTACGTGTGCACACCCCTCCACGTATTGACTGATGGTTCGGCCCCATTCAACTTCTGGGTCTCTAAATTGTCCACGTGGCCAGAGCTAGCCTTTTATGCCTTGGAGGTGCTGGCCTGCCCGGCGGCCAGCGTTTTGTCTGAACGTGTATTCAGCACGTCAGGGGGCGTCATTACAGACAAACGCAGCCGCCTGTCTACAGCCAATGTGGACAAGCTGACGTTCATAAAAATGAACCAGGCATGGATCCCACAGGACCTGTCCGTCCCTTGTCCAGATTAGACATTAACTACCTCCCCTTAACCATATATTATTGTACTCCAGGGCACTTCCTCATTCAATCCTATTTTTATTTTCATTTTACCATTATATTGCGAGGCTACCCAAAGTTGAATGAACCTCTCCTCTGTCTGGGTGCCGGGGCCTAAATATATGCCAATGGACTGTTCCAATGTTGGGTGACGTGAAGCCTGATTCTCTGCTATGACATGCAGACTAATTCTCTGCTGACATGAAGCCAGATCCTCTGTTACGGGAACTCTTTTTTATTAGAAAAATACAAAACAAGACAAAACAGAACAGCTTCTCAGCTGGCCCAGCCTCACTCATACTCACATTCATACCAACACCCTATAAAAACTATATACAAACGCTAAAAAAGAAATGAAACTTACTTAGCCGGTTCAGCTGTAAAACCCAAGAAAGAAAAACTTGACTACTCGTCAATAAAACAGAAACGCAAATAAGACAAATAAAACAATAATAACAATAATAATAATAGTACAAAACAAACCAAAAAATATATATATTTTTTTTTTCCCATCACCATTTTTTTTTTTTTAAATATAACACATAAAGCAAAACAAACCTCACCTCGCTAATCTAGCCCTAACCCCCACTACCTACTCCATCACCCTTCACCCAAGGCTGACCTCCGCCTCACGTCTCTCTCGTGTCCGCATAGTCCGAGGCCAGCCCTACCTCCACCACCCACATCTAGCCCCTCGCCCCATGTCCACCCATGTACGCATAGTCCAGGGCTAGATGCAGGCCTCCCACTTCAATACACACATAAAACACTTAAAAGCACAAATAAAAGACCCCTTCCCTCACCCACCCAACCTAACTAGCCCCAACTCATTCTATCCTAATAAACAACATAAACAACATAACTATTTAACACACACTGCAAAATATTTTAATATACAGAACTACCCGAAGGCCCAAGCTCGGTCTCTGTAAGCCTTTCTTCAAAGCTCAACATCCCACAAAACAAAAATCTACGGTGAAAGCATCAGCCCACCACCAGGAAA
This sequence comes from Bufo gargarizans, assembly GCF_014858855.1. NCBI lineage: Eukaryota > Metazoa > Chordata > Amphibia > Anura > Bufonidae > Bufo > Bufo gargarizans. The sequence continues at coordinate 143,701,899 of NC_058086.1, forward strand.
CGTATGACTAGGCTAGGGTACGCTAAAAGCAAAGCCTCTCCAGAGGAGAGAGGCCCTACTGGTACCCAGTCTCTCATACTTCAAAGAACGCACCTTCACCAGGTCACCCAGAATGTTCCTACATACCACGTCCACTGGGAGGACTTTCTGCTGCGTTGAAACTAAGCACCGTGCATTCCACGTGTAGAACCTAACCACTATACTGACTAAAAAACATGTGCACAGGTCCCTTCTACCAATGTCTCTGAGCACTCCATAAGCCCACTCCGCATAGGAGAGGCTGGCTAGCCTAGGCCAGCCAATGGAAGCTCCCACCCGTTGGTAAACCTCTGTATTAAAGGGACACTGAATCAGGAAGTGATCCATACTTTCCAGTATGGAGCCACACTCCTCCCGGGGACAACCCCTTTCATCAGAGTTCCTGTATTTCAAGTTGTCCCTCACATACAGCCTCCCGTGAAAGCAGCGCCAAGCCAAGTCCCAAAACTTCAAGGGGATCCTTGCAGAATTTAGCAACTGTAACCCCTTGTCTAGATCCCGGCTTGGGCAATCCCTGAGGGCCAGGGGCTTCTGGAAGTGGGACAACAAGACCCTCTCGTCAAGGGACCTCCTTGACAGAGTCCTGATCTCCCTCACCTCCAAACCCCACCGGCGGATCACCTTCAGAATCGGGGTGACGTAAGTCGGAAGATATCCGTGAGGTGTACGCAAGTCCTTCACTTGCCCTCCTGTCTCCCATTCCTGGAAGAAAGGCCGAAACCACCCCCGGCAGGAGACTACCCACGGAGAAGCCCTCTCCATCCAGAGGTTCGCCAGATTCGCTTTAACAAAGGTGTTTACAAGAAACACCACGGGGTTGACCATAGATAACCCCCCTAGTCTCCTCGTGCGGTAAGTCACTTCTCTCTTGATCAGGTTCAGTCTATTCCCCCATAAGAGCTGGAAGAACAGACTATAAACCCGAGTCCAGAGAGGCTCTGGCAAGATACACACGCTACCCAAATAGATAAGCAAAGGGAGTAAGTAGGCCTTGATCAGGTTTACCCTTTCCCTGAGGGTCAAAGACCAACCCTTCCACTGGTCGACCTTCTGAGCGGCGATCCTAAGCCTGTCGTCCCAATTTTGAGTGGGATAGTCCCCATGGCCAAAATGGATGCCTAGGACTTTGGCTGACGACTTGGGCCCTGGGAGGGTGTCCGGGAGATCAAAAACTGGATCACCCCCTCCCAGCCAGAGAATCTCACACTTATCCCGATTGATCATGGACCCGGATGCCTCCGAGTAGCGATCCACTTCAGACATCACGTACTCCGCCTCCCCTCTCGAGGATACGAAAATGGTGACATCGTCAGCGTACGCTACTACCCTCAGAGTGGCTTCCGGCGCCGTCCGATCCATCCCGACTCCCGCCAACGGTCCACGATCGATCCGTTTAAGAAAGGGATCAATCGCGAACACGTATAAAAGCGGGCTCAAAGGACAACCCTGGCGGACGCCAGACCCAACCTCAAAAGAGCAGCCAGACCAACCGTTCACAAGCGGGAAACTCTCTGCCCCTGCATACAAGATCTTTAACCAATCGACAAACCCCCCCGGCAGGCCATACTTCAGAAGGACCGACCAGAGGTACTCATGGTTCACCCGATCAAACGCCTTTGCTTGATCTAAGGACAGCATGTACCCCCTCCAGTAGCCTGCTCTACTCTGCTCCACTGCCTCTCGGACACCGAGTACAGCACTAAAAGTGCTGCGGCCTGGAACCGAGCAATGCTGGGCCACCGAAAGGAGTTGGGGTGCAAATTTTACCAGCCTATTAAAAAGTATCTTGGCCAGAATCTTTCTGTCCGTATTAAGAAGTGCTATGGGACGCCAGTTCTCAATACGGCTCGGATCTTTACCCTTTGATAGAAGGATCAGAGCTGACCTCCTCATTGACCGAGGCAGAGTGCCCGAGGATAAACACTCATTGAATACCTCAGTCAAGAGGGGACATAAAGAGTCCTTAAAGGTCTTATAAAACTCAGATGTTAAGCCATCCGGGCCTGGCGACTTCTTCAGAGCTAACCCTTCCACCGCCAGGATAACTTCCTCCTTCCTGATCTCTTCTACCAAACCGTCAAAAGAGAGGTGAGCTCCTGACTCAGGGGTGACCCCAGCCAGGAAAGCCTGACATCTTGTCCCGATCCAGATCCCTCCTCCCCAAGAGGCACGAGTAAAAGGATCTAACGACTTCCAGGATCCCTGATCTGGACCTGCTCAGAGATCCCGTACTATCGACCAGTCCTGTTATTAACTTACTCTTCACTGACATCTTACAATTTCTGTAGGGGTCGGGCGAGCGGTACCTCCCAAAGTCCCTCTCAAAAACTAAAGATGTGTGCCTATCATACTGGCACCTCTTGAGCAAAGATTTCACCCTGGAGATATCCTCGCGGCTACCACCAGTCGAGACCAGATGCTCGAGTTTCCTCCTCAGACCCTGATACAGGCGGTACCTGTCCAGGGACCTGAGGCTCGAGAGCCGGCGGAAGAACCTTGCAGCCCGATCTTTGAATATCTCCCACCACTCTGACTTAGTATCACAGAGATCCAGTAAAGGTACCTGACTCTGAAGGAAGTCCTCAAAGGATTGTCTCACCTCCGCTTCCACCAAGACACCCGAATTCAGCTTCCAATAACCTCTTCCCATTTGGGGGGATTCTGAAATATTCAGAGAAAACATAATCAAACAGTGATCGGAGAATTCCACCTCCACAACCCTTAAGGGCGAAAAGGTAGCCTCCTCCTTCAAATAAAACCTATCTATTCTAGACCTTACCTGACTACCTCTATAGAAAGTGAAACCCCCGTGGCCTGGGGTATGCCTAATGTGGACATCCTCCAGACGAGCCTCACTAGCTACTCTATTCAGAAAAATACTATCATAAGTCAGCTGGTTTCTGGTGCCTCCCCTGTCTTGGGGCCTTGTGACAGTATTAAAGTCCCCACCAAAAACCACCTGCCGGCTTGTAAAAAGGAAAGGCTTAATCCTCATAAAGAGACATTTCCTGTCCCACCTGGACTGGGGCCCGTAGATATTAATCAGGCGCAGTTCCTGTCCCTTCATGAGGACATCCAAGATCAAACACCTCCCCATTTCTAATTCAATTACTCGTCGGCATTCTACCGGTGCGGTAAAAAGGACCGCCACTCCGCTATACGGCTCAGCCGCAAGAGACCAGTAGGAGGGCCCTGGTCTCCACTCCCTCTTGGCTTTATAAATCGCTGCCAAATCTGGCAGCCTGGTCTCTTGCAAAAACAAAATGTCAGCTTCAACACGGCTGAGAAAATCGAAGGCTGTGAAACGAGCCGCATCCGACTTAATGCTGGCGACATTAATGGTCGCCAGAGTCAGCAGAGCGGGTACCGCCATAAAGAGTAGTTAAATTAGACGGCCTTCTTCCCATCCTTCTCCCCCCTCCCGGGGCTGCCTTCTAGAGCAGCACGACCTCTCTTGAGGGAGATAGTGGTATCCATCTCTGCCACCACCACCTCCCTCTGCGCACCACTCCTGGCTTTCTCAGTCTCAGGGCCCGGTTTTGCCACCCCTCCTGAGGACCTTGCATCCCCACCAGAGGGGGGCGCGGGGCCCCCTGAAGGCCCTCCCTCCTTCGCCTCCGGCCCCTCACCTTCAACCTCCTCCTCAGCAGAGGAGGCAGAGGTCTCATCCAAGATGAGGTACCGGTTGGAGAGCTCCAGAGGGGAGCCGGTTACACCTTCCCTGGCAACTTTGGTCGGGCTAGATCTTTTTTTAGTACGCCGTTTCCGTCTACTTTGGGACTCTGCCCCACTACCCTCTGCAGAACTTTCGTAGTGCGAGGACAGAGTCTCTTCGGCCCGATCCAGTCTCTCAATCTCCTCCTCCAGCTCGCTGCCCCCTAGGGTCTCGGATTCAGGAGGGGCAGTCGCTTGGGAAGGAGCGGGCATCACCCCAGGACTGGGGTTCCTCCCCCTCCCTCTCCGCCTGACGCCTCTCTCTCCGCCTCTGCCGGGACGGGTTGTTCCGGTTCCTCACTGACCCCTTAACTCCACTGCCTTTGCCAGCACCCGCCTCAGCCGAAGGGACCTCCCGGCCCGCTCCTGCATGAGCTCGGGCCGCATTGGCCTCAGAGAGAGGACAGCGACTGAAGGGGTGCCCGAGCTCCCCACACAGGTTGCATCTTATCTCCTCACAAGATGCAGCAAGATGACCTGTCCCCCCACACAACGCGCACTTCTGCACTTGGCAGCTGGCGCTGAAGTGTGTGGGGCTGCCGCACTTGTGACAGAGCTTAGGCTGCCCCCTGTAGAAAACCAAGATCCTGTCTCGGCCGATAAAGGCAGATGATGGAATGTGGGAAACTGTACTACCCAGACGCCTAAGCTTGATATTAAACGTCCAGGCACCCGACCAAATGCCAAACTCGTCCAGGTTTTTAGCTGGTATTCCCTGGACCTCTCCGTACCTTCCCAGCCAGGTCATGATGTCAATACAAGAGAGAGACTCGTTACGGGTCAGCACGGTCACTCTCTTGACCTCACTCTGGCGGGTTATCGCTTTTGCAACGAAACCACGCCAGTCCGGCATGTTCTTCACCAGCTCATATCCGGACCAGAAGAGCTCAAGCCCCTCCGGCCGGACAAAGCTGATGTCAAACTCCTTGGAGCCAAAAGGATGGATCAAGGCAAAAATGTCAGTAGCCTTGAAACCCATCCCAAGCAGGAGCTCCACTACCCTCTTTCTAGTAGGGCAAGCTTCATCGCTACTCCACTTGAGACAGACCACATTCCGTCTGGCTCCAGGGCCGGTTGTGGGTGAAGACCAGGCGGTCTCGCCCCCGTTCTGTTCTCGGAAGGTCCGAACGCCATGTCTGTTGAACCAGAATGAACATTCCACCTTCTCTCCCTCTACGGAAAAGGAACTCTCCCCCTTTTTGAGGGCCTCCAGCAGTCGCCGCTGCAAGTCACCGTTACCAGACCCTGAGAGCGAGGAAGCCAAAGAAGTCAGCCCCTCCCCCCCTACAGCCGCAGCCACACTGGCATAACTTCTGCCAGGCGCCATGGATGCAGGAGGGGCAGCAGAACCGGCTCCCCCCCCCTACCTGTCACGCCGGACCCCTCTGAGGAGGCCATACGGGGGGACCCCGCCACTTTTCCAGCAGCAGGACAACCCCCCGCATTCACCCCCCCATCAGGATCCGGAGTGACCCCTGACCTAACATTCCCTCTGTAACCATTTTTTTGGGTAACCACTTTTTCAGTAGCCACCTCCATCTCCTCTCCCACCCCCAAACACTCAGCTGGGCCAGCTCGGGACCATAACATTCTTATTATTATTAATATTCACATTCTTTGCCTCAGCCTCAGTAGCCCTTGTCACCACTTCCTTGGCTTCATTGGCATTATTTGCATTGTGGTGGACCATGGCCTCCGCCACTATCACCCCCCTCCCCCCCTCTTCAGAGGAGGACAGAGAGGATGCAGCGGCGTCCACAGCCCTGAGAACCTTGTACCTCTGGTGTTTCATTGCTAGCTTAGCTAGCTTTTTTTCACTTAATTTAGTGTTTGCAGTGCTTTTTATCACGTCCTTAACAGTTCCTATGAGCCAGTGCTCCATGCTTGCTCCAGCCACGTCGCCGCTCTTGGCCACGCCCCCGGCCACGCCCCCCGGCGGCGCGATCTCCCCCGATGCACCCCCAACCCTCTCCACCCGCCCACACACAGCAGGGGGAGGGGTACTGGGGACCCCAGGAGCAGAGGGGGCAACGGGAGCCACAGCGGGAGCCGCAGAACCGGCGGGACCATCCTCCAATTTGCGGGCAGACACAGGGGAGGAGGAGGTAACCCCACCACACCGCCGCAATTCAACCGAGCACTTTTCCAGTGCTATAGCTGATGCGATGGTGGGCGGAGCCACACCGGATGTAGCCACGCCATCTCCCCTCGTCACTGACTCCTCACTGTTCGGCTTTTCAGCCGCTCCACCCACAAACATCAAACCGCCCCTGTTACTGCAAACAAGGACGGTGTCCTGTGCCATCTTTTTAATAGCTATACTTTCCCCACTCCCACGCTCTGGTCTCACTTCAGAAACCAGGCTAGGGGGGGTAGTGGGGTTAGCCCCCTGGACTGACTTTGCAGTCAGTCCAGAGGGCAGTGGGTGAGAAACATAGACCAATTTCATTTCTTTGCTCTTTTCTTGTTTCTTTGCCTTTTTCCTTTTCTTTTTTCTTGCAGGCTCGTCCTCCAGGAGCTCATTCCCAAAAACAAAGTTTTCAAGGTGAGCCCGGGGGGATTCTAGGTTACGAATTTGCTCCATTAATTGCCCCCCTACCCCACTGCTCTCACTATCCTCCTCCTCCTCTGAGCTTGTGGGGGGGAGACAGACCTGCTCAGGCCGGATCCCTGAGTCCGCAGGCCCTGCAGACTGACCCCCCAGGCTCACCACAGACCTTTCCTCCTCATTATCTGAGGGGTCCATTGCTTTTTCCTCCTCCAGTTCTCCTTTAAACCTTTTCTCCTTTTTAAGTTTTTCCTCAAAAGGACCACTATTCTTGAGGATAGCGGCCCTCCTGTCCTCCAATATGCATATTTCGTCTTTTAGGACTCTAATCTTAGCCGATATTTCTGGCCTCTTCACCTTAGAGGCTTTGTCCGCTTTTCGTCTTTCACACTTTAGCTCACCTCTGAGCCTCTTTAAGGCTTTTCCAGCCTCCTCGTACTCCTGGAGATAGGCTGCTATACGGGAGCTATATATGGCGACAGGCTCCCTGGGCCTCATGCAGCCCCAGTCGGCCTCCACCGTTCCCGACCCACCTCCAGGAGCACCCTGAGTACCTTTAGGAGATTCCATTCTCCTGGACTTGCCGGCGATCTTCACGGCTTCGCCCCTGGGGGCCACAGGGGACACTTCCACATGACCCCTGCTTGATCTTCTGACCCCCGGAGCGGAAGATGGAGCAGAGGCCGGTAACTCACCTCCCCTACCTCCCGCCGGCCTACCCCGGGAAGCAGGATCCTGGGCCTTGCCTGAGCGCATAGCCCAGGCCCTTACCAGCTCCCTAGGGAGAGGCAGGGCCTGGGCTGGGGAGAAAGGTGGAAAACCTCCCCACAAGCCTGGTCCCTCCCAGGGGATTAAGGTGATGAAAAATCTCCCTGGGGCCTTAACGAGGTGGAAGTCTCCTGGAGCTGCTGCACGCACACCTTTCCACCTCAGCTGCAGGAAACAGACACGCCCATGCCAGATTGTCTGTTACGGGACCTCTCTCCTCTGCCTGGGTGCTGGGCCTAAATATCTGACAATGGACTGTTGCAGTGGTGGGTGACGTGAAGCCTGATACTCTGCTATGACATGAAGACTGATTCTCTGCTGACATGAAGCCAGATTGTCTGTTACGGGACCTCTCTCCTCTGCCTGGGTGCTGGGCCTAAATTTATGAAAATGGACTCTTACAGTGGTGGGTGACGTGAAGCCTGATTCTCTGCTATGACATGAAGACTGATTCTCTGCTGACATGAAGCCAGATTGTCTGTTACGGGACCTCTCTCCTCTGCCTGGGTGCTGGGCCTAAATTTGTGACATTGGACTGTTGCAGTGGTGGCTGACGTGAAGCCTGATTCTCTGCTATGACATGAAGACTGATTCTCTGCTGACATGAAGCCAGATTGTCTGTTACGGGACCTCTCTCCTCTGCCTGGGTGCTGGGCCTAAATTTATGAAAATGGACTGTTACAGTGGTGGGTGACGTGAAGCCTGATTCTCTGCTATGACATGAAGACTGATTCTCTGCTGACATGAAGCCAGATTGTCTGTTACGGGACCTCTCTCCTCTGCCTGGGTGCTGGGCCTAAATTTATGACAATGGACTGTTGCAGTGGTGGCTGACGTGATGCCTGATTCTCTGCTATGACATGAAGACTGATTCTCTGCTGACATGAAGCCAGATTGTCTGTTACGGGACCTCTCTCCTCTGCCTGGGTGCTGGGCCTAAATTTATGAAAATGGACTCTTACAGTGGTGGGTGACGTGAAGCCTGATTCTCTGCTATGATATGAAGACTGATTCTCTGCTGACATGAAGCCAGATTGTCTGTTACGGGACCTCTCTCCTCTGCCTGGGTGCTTGGCCTAAATTTATGACAATGGACTGTTGCAGTGGTGGCTGACGTGAAGCCTGATTCTCTGCTATGACATGCAGACTGATTCTCTGCTTACATGAAGACAGATTCTCTGTTACGGGACCTCTCTCCTCTGTCTGGGTGCCGGGGCCTAAATATCTGAGAATGGACTGTTCCAGTGGTGGGTGACGTAAGGCCAGATTCTCTGCTATGGGACCTCTCTCCAATAGATTTTGGTTAATTTTTATTTATTTAATTTTTATTTTAATTCATTTCCCTATCCACATTTGTTTGCAGGGGATTTACCTACATGTTGCTGCCTTTTGCAGCCCTCTAGCCCTTTCCTGGGCAGCCTTTTTAGTACCGAAAAGTTCGGGTCCCCATTGACTTCAATGGGGTTCGGGTTCGGGACGAAGTTCGGATCGGGTTCGGATCCCGAACCCGAACATTTCTGGGAAGTTCGGCCGAACTTCTCGAACCCGAACATCCAGGTGTTCGCTCAACTCTAATTATGATCAGACCAAAAGCGATCGGCTGGATAATTTTTCATAGAAAAAACATTAATTTTTTATTTATTTTTTTGTTGTATGGGTTTTTAATACATTAAATAAAAAAATCATAATAAAGTCTCTTAATAGTTTATTAGAAATAATGCAGACAATTAAAAAAATCCCCATCAATTCCAATACAAGGCAAGTAAAAAGCTCAGAACTAAATTATTGCAGGATGTCGTAATGGTTCGTTAATTCGACAATGGTTAATCCTTTCAGTTTGGTGTATCAGAGTTTGGTCTGTCACTGTGCAGGCAGTCAAAGGTACCCGTCCTACATTTTTTTTCACAAAAGGCAATCCCTGATATGGGACGTAACAGGGATTAAACTGATGAGAAGAGAACTGCAGAAAATACCACTCATATCGGGTGTGACAGTAAATTGCACGGCGCAGACGCAGTGACCGTGGATTCAAACAAAGGGGAGGGAGCCAGCGTTTTTTAACCATCTCCCCGTTCGAAAAATCAATTCAATAAATGGACCCCAGATTGGGGACGTAACAGGGATTAAACTGATGAGAAGAGAATTACAGAAAATACCACTCATATCGGGTGTGATAGTAAATTGCATGGCGCAGATGCAGTGATTGTGGATTCAAACAAAGGGGAGGGAGACAGTTTTTTTTAACCATCTCCCCGTTCAAAAAATCAATTCAATTTACCTTTCCGGGACCCTTGGTGTTGTACGTGGCTGGGTGGAGGAAGAAACCTTCAATGACATTAACGGGACATGGCTAGCTTGGTATCCAACCTTGTGCAAATGGGAAGTTTGCGGTTGGGCAAATGGACTGTTTGCGGTTGTTTGCGGTGCATTAAAAGGGGAGTTTGGTCTGTCAATGTCTGTGAAGCGGGCGTAACCCTTACACTGCCTGATCGATACAACATCATACCTGATCGTATACACACACTTGATGTTTTAAACCACGTTGTTCAATATATTTTAGGATTGTTAGTTGATTTATGCCCTTTATGGATTAAAATCCAACTCTGCGTCAACTATGTAATTTTCTATGGGAGTTTTGGCATGGATCCCCGTCCGGCATGCCACAGTCCAGGTGTTAGTCCCCTTGAAACAACTTTTCCATCACTACTGTGGCTAGAAAGAGTCCCTATGGGTTTTAAAATTTTGCCTGCCTATTAAAGTCAATGGCGGTTCGCCCATTTGCAAACATTTGCAGAAACTTGCGTTCGCCGTCGGCGAACGGAAAATTTTATGTTCGCGACAACTCTACCCCTGAGACCAAGCCTGCCGGACCCCCTGAGACCAAGCCTGCCAGCAACCCTGAAACCAAGCCAGCCAGCACCCCTGAGACCAAGCCAGCCAGCACCCCTGAGTCTTCAGAACTGTAAGTAAATTATATATAAGGGGAGCTTATAATATGAAATAGACGAATTATGTCAAAGCGGCTCTTCACCTACACGTGTATCAGCACTAGATATATACCCCTTACTCTCCCTAATACCTAAACTACACAAGATATATATCCCTACTTTCTGTCTAATACACATACACACCCCACGATATGTACTTTCACCTTCTTGTGTTACAGACCCCTGTACAATTTAACAATCTTCTTTAATACACAGACCTTTAGATTCATACATGTCTGTGCTCAGTCCTACGCGTAACCGTCGCAAGTGCATGAGGAGCTACAGATGTGGCAGCGAGGTCCGAGAGGTGTGTGGGGGTGGGAGATCCGGGGGGGGGGGCCATAAGTTTTTTTTGCTATGGGGCCCAGTCATTTCTAGCTAAGGCCCTGGATTCACCCCTAGATTAGAAACTCCAAAAAAGTGACCCCATTTTAGAAACTACGGGATAGGGTGGCAGTTTTGTTGGTACTAGTTTAGGGTACATATGATTTTTGGTTGCTCTATATTACACTTTTTGTGAGGCAAGGTAACAAGAAATAGCTGTTTTGGCACTGTTTTTTTTTTTGTTATTTTCAACATTCATCTGACAGGTTAGATCATGTGATATTTTTATAGACCAGGTTGTCACGGATGCGGCGATACCTAATATGTATACTTTTTTTTATTTATGTAAGTTTTACACAATGGTTTCTATTTTTAAACAAAAAAAAACATGTTTTAGTGTTTCCATAGTCTGAGAGCCATAATTTTTTCAGTTTTTGGGCGATTACCTTGGGTAGGGTATGTTTTTGCAGCATGAGATGACGGTTTTATTAGCACTATTTTGGGCTGCGTGTGACTTTTTAATCGCTTGCTATTACACTTTTTGTGATGTAAGGTGACAAAAAATTGTTTATTTAGCACAGTTTTTATTTTTTACGGTGTTCACCTGAGAGGTTGAGCCGGTAAATACGAACGCGGCGATACCAAATACGTATACTTTTTTTTATTTATGTAAGTTTTATGTAAGTTTTAAACAATAACAGCTTTTTTAAAACAAAAAAATGATGTTTTAGTGTCTCCATATTCTGAGGCAAATTTTTTTTATTTTTTGGGAGATTGTATCAGGTAGGGGCTCATTTTTTGCGGGATGAGGTGACGGTTAGATTGGTACTATTTTGGTGGGCAAACGCCTTTTTGATCGCTAGCTGTTGTACCTTTTGTGATGTAAGGTGACAAAAAAATTGTTTATTTAGCACAGTTTTTATTTTTTATTTTTTACGGTATTCATCTGAGGGCTTAGATCATGTGATATGTTTATATAGCCGGTCGATACGGACACGGCGATACCTAATATGTATACTTTTGTTTCTCCCCCTATTTTTTACCAATTTTTTTTTTTTACTTTATTTGTGGAAAATGAAGTTTTTGTTTATTTTTACTTAAAACTTTAAATTTTGGGGGGGAAAACTTTATTTTTTCAACTTTTTTTCACTTTATTTTTTGTCCCACTTTGGGACTTGAACTTTTGGGGGTCTAATCCTTTACAATGCATTCCAAGACTTCTGTTTTGGAATGCATTGGCTGTATGAGTAATACTGTGTGTATTACTCATACAGCTTCCGGCCTGTAAGATCCAGAGAGCTGGATCTCACAGGCTCTTCAACGGAAGGCAGCGCAATGCCTTCCTTAGACATCGCGCTGCCTTCCATGCCATTGGGTCCCCCCCACAACCCCATGGGGACCCGATATCACCACCGACGCCGCAACTTAGAAAAGCCGCAAACCGCGATCGCCGACACGGGGGTGGGGTGGGGGGGTCACATTTAGCCGAGGTGCCACCGGGCGGCGGTGATCGGAACAACACATGATGTAACGGTACGCCATGGGTCCTTAAGGACTCGGGATCCATGCCGTACTGGTACGTCATGGGTCCCTAAGGGGTTAAGCAGAGGGGCTGACATGGGAGCAGGGTCCATCACCCAAGTTAACTTTACTCATTTTGCTGTGATATGGTGACACATGTATAAAGTAGACATTATTTTGTCCAAAGGAGTTGAAGAGCTGAAAACATCTCAGCAATAGCTATATGAATATTTAAAATACTGAGGACCAATCAGATACAGGCATGTGTGGAGATGGGAGCACTGATGACACCACAGAAGCTACTGAGGACCAATCAGATTCAAGTTTGTGTGATGAAGGCACACATGAGGGGACAACCAATGAAATTACAGATTATAGCAAGGACCAATCAGATTGCGGCAGGTGTGATGATGTCACAGAAGCTAGTGACATCACCGAGTTCTGAGCCTTGGAAAACCACTGCCTGACATTACCTCGGACAGAATATCTCTGGATATAGAGAGAGACAGATAGGCTTGTGCTTTTGCTCAGCAAATCCTTGTTTTCGCTTAGCGAGTCGTTTACTTTGCGCCATGGAGATCCGGGGTTTGGCATTCTTGCCTTTTCTCTGGGTCATATGGACGCTATCGGGCCTTTGTGCCCTGATTGCCTTGACTGTCATCCCAGGCCATGTAAAATATCCTTACATCAGGTAAGAGGGGACGGGGTGGGATTCCTCTGTAGTATCATTACTGTTATTACCGTATTATCAGTTTATTCCTGGAATGTTATGATTATTATTATTATTATTAGTGGATTATTAATAAGCTCCATCTCATAACTGTTAGTACAGAAAACATCCCATTGTGCGAGAAGACTGAGGTTTCATGCACAGGCCTTCATCTAATCTGCTCTGGAGTGAGATGCACAAGCCTCTTCAGAAATTAGGAGCATCTCTGACCTCCATGCACCAAAAAAAAAAAAAAATGCACCAACTATGACAGGCATAACTTATAAGCAAATTTGCCAGTCTGCAGAGGCCCCACCCCCTCCTACTGAGCCCATCTAGAACACACCCACTTTTTTGGAAAACTTGCAAGCATGGCTTAAAAATGAAAAAAAGTCTTACATTTTCTACAAAATGCCGCCTACTCAAAAATGTGCTACTTTTCTAGAAAACTGAAGGAGGAAAAAAAATTATAGTGAATAAATAAATTATGATTATTGTGTTATTGGCTTTTACCACTGGTTGTACTGGGTAAATAATGGCTATATAGTGGGGCAAGTGATAGCATGGGGATGGGATGCGAAATATGACGCAGTTGCCCATTCAGTTTCTGATTTCCTTTTACAAAGGGCCTCTGACAAATAACAGTTGCAACTCACTGGTTGCTATGGGCAACGGCTCCATATCATTCCCATTGTTGTTTGTCTTCTATTTGTGTCTGGACATTAGACCATATTATGGAGGATGATTACAATGGAAGGAAATAAAGTCTCCTCTGCTATTAGAAGACATGACGCAATCCTGCTGATGTTTGTGTCCTAATAACACCCAATATTTTGCTTTCTTTCTCAGTGACACGGGAGCAATATTCCCCGAATCGGTGGTCTTTACAGTGGTCTTCTTAATATCTGCCATTCTAGGTAAGTGGATTTAGAGAGATAACATCATGAGGAGATCAGCGGCTCAGCGCTCAGTGATGACGTTCTCCCTAATCACTATTCACTGCTGAGCGGCGGCCATCACTGGAGATTATAATCATCACTGAGTCCTGGAGGTTATCACAAGTGTCTATGGACTTTCCCGGCTGATCCCATGTATTGTCTATTTCAGGAGCTGGCAACGCTTCCATCATGTACCGGTTCATGATCATCCGGTCTGAACAATCAGAGAGGCGACATATCATCTGCCAGAGAATCCTCTATGTCATTGCATGGATGGGCTGCATTGGGACCGCTGTGACCGCCATAGTTTCGGTAAGTTTATATACAGATGTCTCAGGACTAGTAATACAGAGGGGACATCGCTTGAAGTCAAGAGATGTGTATAAATACAATGACGCGCCCTGGTGACTATTCTTATGTATTACTGCCCCTGTATAATTACACCACCTGCGGCCTCTGCTGTTCTGTATTCTCAGATCTTCATGACGTCCATATTGATAACCTTTATTCCTCTGCTTTTTTTCTAGATGAGGATCAGTCCTACAGTCCACAGGATCGCCGCAGGACCGGCATTTTTCTTGTGTGCCGTTAACAACCTAGGTCAAGCTGTATGCCTGTACAAGAAATCCTTCAGCAGTCGCCGCCTATGCCACATTAGAATGGCATTAACCTTGGTGACCATTGTGGCCCTGCTGACCTGTATCCTTATTATAGCTGACTGGTATAGTGCCATGTTGTTTGCGGGATAAACTTACACATACGTACTTGCTATCATTGCTGCTGTTTGTAAATTTGGGTCAATTAAGCCAAGACCCCCGCCCCTCCTTTAAATGATCAGGTCACAATCACTCATTAGTGGAGTTAACTAGGCCCCAAGCATTTTTGGCCCAGGACAACCCAAATTTACAGAGATTGTCTTTGAATATTTGGGAAAATTTTGGCAAATGTGGGACTATTGGCAACTAGGAGATTATTCGCTTCTTTTGACCCCATTGTAGCACAGATCAGACATCACAGTATAGGAAACACTAAAATAATATAATGAATTCTGTTACTTGTCCTTAACACGTCCTTCCAGTTTCTGTGTGTATGACCATCAGCTTCTTCCAGCTATGTACTGGCCGATGTGAAGAGGTGAGTTCATGCAACTTTTCACCGTGTTGTATAATCCACATCTTTTCTGGGTAACAGTAATATAAAAGCTCCTATCTGACCTCCACCTTCCCATCTCACTCCATATAGAGTCCATGGTGAGTACCGCCAGGCACTAATGCTCTATTCTGTCTTCTGCAGATCTACACCAGGACAGGCATGGTGGTCGAGTGGACTGGATTTGTTGGCCTGATAATATACCAACTAATGAACTATACAGATTTCCAGGTGAGTAGATGCCGTGTGAAGGTCTAATGTGCTCCAGAAATATTTCAGAGAAGTAATATATTATATAGAGCTGTTTTATAATTAATGGTCTTTCTTCTTTTTTCTCAGCATTTGTCTTTAACGTTGTCCCGAGAAGGTGTCTCCATTGGCCTGAGAGAAAAGACCCAGGACCCTGAAAACCCCCAATAAGATCCAAGGGGTGGAGCGCCAAGACAACTGAAACCATCATGACATTGCTGGACATGAATCTTCTGGATTAAGAGGCAGATTCCAGGCTTGGTCTCTGTCCTCAATACTGGATGTGACATTTTACCGGACTTTCCTAATACCGGATTTGACATTTACCGGATTTTCTGGATTCAACATCTAGCAGAATTTCCAAATACTGGATGTGACAATTACCCGGACTTTCCATAGCTACCTCATCTCAAATGATGGTTTTTACCCCCTTGCCCAGGGGAAGGGCAGTCCTTCAGCCATGGTTCCCTGGAGGTTTCCTCCACTAGGGGGTTTTTCCTTTCCTGAGTGTTGAAGGATGAGTTGGGGGTTCACCATCATCAGGGCCATTTCAAAACCACTGGCCTGTTAATAAATGAGTCAATACATGAGGTAGCTAACAATGTGTCCGAGCCTATTTATTGTAGGGAATGTATTGTAACTAATGTTACCCAATAAAGACCGGGGAACTTCATAGGGGTGATCAGACCAAGCTCTGGAAAGAAAACCATGAAGGTGGTAATGGCAGGGTTAGATTTTTTTCAAATTTTATGGGCATAATAAAAGTGATTCATTAAAAGGGCATTCTGCTTGGGATAATTCATCTCTTATCCAGCTATTACTAGGACTTGCACTACAACTCCACCCCAAATCTATGTAATTGTTAGAGATAGTGATGTTGTATTCTGCTACAGAATGCACAGAGTGGTGGTGCGCAGACTCAACCAGTGCTCTTTTTAAATTGGAGGCGTGGATCCCTCATCATTGTGACTGGTTGCGGTCTAAGTGGGCAGACTGCCACCAATCTACCAGTTATTTTCTTTCCAGGGGATAAGGGATAACATATTCTAATTGGAATACTCCTTTAACCGCCTCCCGACCATGTAACGCACGGATGCTTCCGGGAGGCGGTTGATTTATTCCTCCTGGACGCATCCGTGCGCCATGTCGCGAGACGCGAGATTTCAGACTGAGCCGGCCCGCGCATGCGCATCGCGGGCCGGCAAAATTACAAGCACCATTTCATCACCAGCCTGCCAGCCAATGATCGTGGCTGGCAGGCTGGCAATTTTTAAAATGTCGAATCAGAAGCCATATAACACATCATATTAGTAAACATGATGTGTTATATGGCTTCCCTGCTCCTCTGCTGGTCCTTTTCGTCGGTTGGTCTCAGCAGAGGAGGAGGCTTCACAGTGAGTACACCAAAACACTACACTGCACCCCAATTAACCCTTTGATCACCCCTTTGATCGCCCCTGTCAATCACTAGTGAAAGGAAAAAAGTGATCAGTGTAAACTGTCACTTTTTTTTTCCACTGGTATTGACCGTTAGGTTTTAGGATAGTTTAGGCCCCTTGGTTAGGTAGTTTAGCGATCGGTTAGCGGTTCCGCCGCCAAGGATCGCAGGGCAACATTCTTTGCCTCCTGTTGCCACCTCCTCCTACTCGACTTCCTCCTCCTCTTCTTCCACCTGCTCATCTAGTCAGCCACACACCTTCACCACCAACTTCAGCACAGCCCGGGGTAAACGTCAGCAGGCCATTCTGAAACTCATATGTTTGGGGGACAGGCCCCACACCGCACAGGAGTTGTGGCAGGGTATAGAACAAAAGACCGACGAGTGGTTGCTGCCGGTGAGCCTCAAGCCCGGCCTGGTTGTGTGTGATAATGGGCAAAATCTCGTTGCAGCTCTGGGACTAGCCAGTTTGACGCACATCCCTTGCTTGGCGCATGTGCTGAATTTGGTGGTGCAGAAGTTCATTCACAACTACCCCGACATGTCAGAGCTGCTGCATAAAGTGCGGGCCGTCTGCTCGCGCTTCCGGCGTTCACATCCTGCTGCTGCTCGCCTGTCTGCGCTACAGCGTAACTTCGGCCTTCCCGCTCACCGCCTCATATGCGACGTGCCCACCAGGTGGAACTCCACCTTGCACATGCTGGACAGACTGTGCGAGCAGCAGCAGGCCATAGTGGAGTTTCAGCTGCAGCACGCACGGGTCAGTCGCACTACAGAACAGCACCACTTCACCACCAATGACTGGGCCTCCATGCGAGACCTGTGTGCCCTGTTGGGCTGTTTCGAGTACTCCACCAACATGGCCAGTGGCGATGACGCCGTTATCAGCGTTACAATACCACTTCTATGTCTCCTTGAGAAAACACTTAGGGCGATGATGGAAGAGGAGGTGGCCCAGGAGGAGGAGGAGGAGGAAGAGGGGTCATTTTTAGCACTTTCAGGCCAGTCTCTTCGAAGTGACTCAGATGGAGGTTTTTGGCAACAGCAGAGGCCAGGTACAAATGTGGCCAGCCAGGGCCCACTACTGGAGGACGAGGAGGACGAGGATGAGGAGGAGGTGGAGGAGGATGAGGATGAAGCATGGTCACAGCGGGGTGGCACCCAACGCAGCTCGGGTCCATCACTGGTGCGTGGCTGGGGGGAAAGGCAGGACGATGACGATACGCCTCCCACAGAGGACAGCTTGTCCTTACCCCTGGGCAGCTTGGCACACATGAGCGACTACATGCTGCAGTGCCTGCGCAACGACAGCAGAGTTGCCCACATTTTAAAGTGTGCGGACTACTGGGTTGCCACCCTGCTGGATCCACGCTACAAAGACAATGTGCCCACCTTACTTCCTGCACTGGAGCATGATAGGAAGATGCGCGAGTACAAGCGCACGTTGGTAGACGCGCTACTGAGAGAATTCCCAAATGTCACAGGGGAACAAGTGGAAGCCCAAGGCCAAGGCAGAGGAGGAGCAAGAGGTCGCCAAGGCAGCTGTGTCACGGCCAGCTCCTCTGAGGGCAGGGTTAGCATGGCAGAGATGTGGAAAAGTTTTGTCAACACGCCACAGCTAACTGCACCACCACCTGATACGCAACGTGTTAGCAGGAGGCAACATTTCACTAACATGGTGGAACAGTACATGTGCACACCCCTCCACGTACTGACTGATGGTTCGGCCCCATTCAACTACTGGGTCTCTAAATTGTCCACGTGGCCAGAGCTAGCCTTTTATGCCTTGGAGGTGCTGGCCTGCCCGGCGGCCAGCGTTTTGTCTGAACGTGTATTCAGCACGGCAGGGGGTGTCATTACAGACAAACGCAGCCGCCTGTCTACAGCCAATGTGGACAAGCTGACGTTCATAAAAATGAACCAGGCATGGATCCCACAGGACCTGTCCGTCCCTTGTCCAGATTAGACATTAACTACCTCCCACTTAACCATATATTATTGTACTCCAGGGCACTTCCTCATTCAATCCTATTTTTATTTTCATTTTACCATTATATTGCGAGGCTACCCAAATTTGAATGAACCTCTCCTCTGTCTGGGTGCCGGGTCCTAAATATATGCCAATGGACTGTTCCAATGTTGGGTGACGTGAAGCCTGATTCTCTGCTATGACATGCAGACTAATTCTCTGCTGACATGAAGCCAGATTCTCTGTTACGGGACCTCTCTCCTCTGCCTGGGTGCTGGGCCTAAATATATGCCAATGGACTGTTGCACTGTTGGCTGACGTGAAGCCTGATTCTCTGCTATGATATGTAGACTGATTCTCTGCTGACATGAAGCCAGATTGTCTGTTACGGGACCTCTCTCCTCTGCCTGGGTGCTGGGCCTAAATTTATGACAATGGACTGTTGCAGTGGTGGCTGACGTGAAGCCTGATTCTCTGCTATGATATGAAGACTGATTCTCTGCTGACATGAAGCCAGATTGTTTGCTACGGGACCTCTCTCCTCTGCCTGGGTGCTTGGCCTAAATTTATGACAATGGACTGTTGCAGTGGTGGCTGACGTGAAGCCTGATTCTCTGCTATGACATGCAGACTGATTCTCTGCTGACATGAAGCCAGATTCTTTGTTACGGGACCTCTCTCCTCTGCCTGGGTGCTGGGCCTAAATTTATGACAATGGACTGTTGCAGTGGTGGCTGACG
This sequence comes from Bufo gargarizans, assembly GCF_014858855.1. Lineage (NCBI taxonomy): Eukaryota > Metazoa > Chordata > Amphibia > Anura > Bufonidae > Bufo > Bufo gargarizans. The sequence continues at coordinate 143,720,992 of NC_058086.1, forward strand.
TGAAGCCTGATTCTCTGCTATGACATGAAGACTGATTCTCTGCTGACATGAAGCCAGATTGTCTGTTACGGGACCTCTCTCCTCTGCCTGGGTGCTGGGCCTAAATTTATGAAAATGGACTCTTAAAGTGGTGGGTGACGTGAAGCCTGATTCTCTGCTATGATATGAAGACTGATTCTCTGCTGACATGAAGCCAGATTGTCAGTTACGGGACCTCTCTCCTTTGCCTCTGTGCTGGGCCTAAATTTATGACAATGGACTGTTGCAGTGGTGGCTGACGTGAAGCCTGTTTCTCTGCTATGACATGAAGACTGATTCTCTGCTGACATGAAGCCAGATTGTCTGTTACGGGACCTCTCTCCTCTGCCTGGGTGCTGGGCCTAAATTTATGAAAATGGACTCTTAAAGTGGTGGGTGACGTGAAGCCTGATTCTCTGCTATGATATGAAGACTGATTCTCTGCTGACATGAAGACAGATTCTCTGTTACGGGACCTCTCTCCTCTGCCTGGGTGCTGGGCCTAAATATATGCCAATGGACTGTTGCACTGGTGGCTGACGTGAAGCCTGATTGTCTGTTACGGGACCTCTCTCCTCTGCCTGGGTGCTGGGCCTAAATATCTGACAATGGACTGTTGCATTGGTGGCTGACGTGAAGCCTGATTCTCTGCTATGATATGAAGACTGATTCTCTGCTGACATGAAGCCAGATTGTCTGTTACGGGACCTCTCTCCTCTGCCTGGGTGCTGGGCCTAAATTTATGAAAATGGACTCTTACAGTGGTGGGTGACGTGAAGCCTAATTCTCTGCTATGATATGAAGACTGATTCTCTGCTGACATGAAGCCAGATTGTCTGTTACGGGACCTCTCTCCTCTGCCTGGGTGCTGGGCCTAAATTTATGAAAATGGACTCTTACAGTGGTGGGTGACGTGAAGCCTGATTCTCTGCTATGACATGAAGACTGATTCTCTGCTGACATGAAGCCAGATTGTCTGTTACGGGACCTCTCTCCTCTGCCTGGGTGCTGGGCCTAAATTTATGACAATGGACTGTTGCAGTGGTGGGTGACGTGAAGCCTGATTCTCTGCTATGACATGAAGACTGATTCTCTGCTGACATGAAGCCAGATTGTCTGTTACGGGACCTCTCTCCTCTGCCTGGGTGCTTGGCCTAAATTTATGACAATGGACTGTTGCAGTGGTAGCTGAAGTGAAGCCTGATTCTCTGCTATGACATGCAGACTGATTCTCTGCTGACATAAAGCTAGATTCTTTGTTACGGGACCTCTCTCCTCTGCCTGGGTGCTGGGCCTAAATATATGCCAATGGACTGTTGCACTGGTGGCTGACGTGAAGCCTGATTGTCTGTTACGGGACCTCTCTCCTCTGCCTGGGTGCTGGGCCTAAATTTATGAAAATGGACTATTAAAGTGGTGGGTAACGTGAGGCCTGATTCTCTGCTATGACATGAATACTGATTCTCTGCTGACATGAAGCCAGATTGTCTGTTACGGGACCTCTCTCCTCTGCCTGGGTGCTGGGCCTAAATTTATGACAATGGACTGTTGCAGTGGTGGCTGACGTGAAGCCTGATTCTCTGCTATGACATGAAGACTGATTCTCTGCTGACATGAAGCCAGATTGTCTGTTACGGGACCTCTCTCCTCTGCCTGGGTGCTGGGCCTAAATTTATGAAAATGGACTCTTACAGTGGTGCGTGACGTGAAGCCTGATTCTCTGCTATGATATGAAGACTGATTCTCTGCTGACATGAAGCCAGATTGTCTGTTACGGGACCTCTCTCCTCTGCCTGGGTGCTGGGCCTAAATTTATGACAATGGACTGTTGCAGTGGTGGCTGACGTGAAGCCTGATTCTCTGCTATGACATGAAGACTGATTCTCTGCTGACATGAAGCCAGATTGTCTGTTACGGGACCTCTCTCCTCTGCCTGGGTGCTGGGCCTAAATTTATGAAAATGGACTCTTACAGTGGTGGGTGACGTGAAGCCTGATTCTCTGCTATGATATGAAGACTGATTCTCTGCTGACATGAAGCCAGATTGTCTGTTACGGGACCTCTCTCCTCTGCCTGGGTGCTTGGCCTAAATTTATGACAATGGACTGTTGCAGTGGTGGCTGACATAAAGCCTGATTCTCTGCTATGACATGCAGACTGATTCTCTGCTGACATGAAGCCAGATTCTCTCTTACGGGACCTCTCTCCTCTGCCTGGGTGCTGGGCCTAAATATATGCTAATGGACTGTTGCACTGGTGGCTGACTGAAGCCTGATTGTCTGTTACGGGACCTCTCTCCTCTGCCTGAGTGCTGGGCCTAAATATCTGACAATGGACTGTTGCATTGGTGGCTGACGTGAAGCCTGATTCTCTGCTATGATATGAAGACTGATTCTCTGCTGACATGAAGCCAGATTGTCTGTTACGGGACCTCTCTCCTCTGCCTGGGTGGTGGGCCTAAATTTATGAAAATGGACTCTTACAGTGGTGGGTGACGTGAAGCCTGATTCTCTGCTATGATATGAAGACTGATTCTCTGCTGACATGAAGCCAGATTGTCTGTTACGGGACCTCTCTCCTCTGCCTGGGTGCTGGGCCTAAATTTATGAAAATGGACTCTTACAGTGGTGGGTGACGTGAAGCCTGATTCTCTGCTATGATATGAAGACTAATTCTCTGCTGACATGAAGCCAGATTGTCTGTTACGGGACCTCTCTCCTCTGCCTGGGTGCTGGGCCTAAATTTATGAAAATGGACTGTTACAGTGGTGGGTGACGTGAAGCCTGATTCTCTGCTATGACATGAAGACTGATTCTCTGCTGACATGAAGCCAGATTGTCTGTTACGGGACCTCTCTCCTCTGCCTGGGTGCTTGGCCTAAATTTATGACAATGGACTGTTGCAGTGGTGGCTGACGTGAAGCCTGATTCTCTGCTATGACATGCAGACTGATTCTCTGCTGACATGAAGCCAGATTCTTTGTTACGGGACCTCTCTCCTCTGCCTGGGTGCTGGGCCTAAATATATGCTAATGGACTGTTGCACTGGTGGCTGACGTGAAGCCTGATTGTCTGTTACGGGACCTCTCTCCTCTGCCTGGGTGCTGGGCCTAAATTTATGAAAATGGACTATTAAAGTGGTGGGTAACGTGAGGCCTGATTCTCTGCTATGACATGAAGACTGATTCTCTGCTGACATGAAGCCAGATTGTCTGTTACGGGACCTCTCTCCTCTGCCTGGGTGCTGGGCCTAAATTTATGACAATGGACTGTTGCAGTGGTGGCTGACGTGAAGCCTGATTCTCTGCTATGACATGAAGACCGATTCTCTGCTGAGATGAAGCCAGATTGTCTGTTACGGGACCTCTCTCCTCTGCCTGGGTGCTGGGCCTAAATTTATGAAAATTGACTCTTACAGTGGTGGGTGACGTGAAGCCTGATTCTCTGCTATGATATGAAGACTGATTCTCTGCTGACATGAAGCCAGATTGTCTGTTACGGGACCTCTCTCCTCTGCCTGGGTGCTTGGCCTAAATTTATGACAATGGACTGTTGCAGTGGTGGCTGACGTGAAGCCTGATTCTCTGCTATGACATGCAGACTGATTCTCTGCTGACATGAAGCCAGATTCTCTGTTACGGGACCTCTCTCCTCTGCCTGGGTGCTGGGCCTAAATATATGCTAATGGACTGTTGCACTGGTGGCTGACGTGAAGCCTGATTGTCTGCTATGATATGAAGACTGATTCTCTGCTGACATGAAGCCAGATTGTCTGTTACGGGACCTCTCTCCTCTGCCTGGGTGCTGGGCCTAAATTTATGAAAATGGACTCTTACAGTGGTGGGTGACGTGAAGCCTGATTCTCTGCTATGATATGAAGACTGATTCTCTGCTGACATGAAGCCAGATTGTCTGTTACGGGACCTCTCTCCTCTGCCTGGGTGCTGGGCCTAAATTTATGACAATGGACTGTTGCAGTGGTGGGCTGACGTGAAGCCTGATTCTCTGCTATGACATGAAGACTGATTCTCTGCTGACATGAAGCCAGATTCTCTGTTACGGGACCTCTCTCCTCTGCCTGGGTGCTGGGCCTAAATTATGACAATGGACTGTTGCAGTGGTGGCTGACGTGAAGCCTGATTCTCTGCTATGACATGCAGACTGATTCTCTGCTGACATGAAGCCAGATTCTCTGTTACGGGACCTCTCTCCTCTGCCTGGGTGCTGGGCCTAAATTATGACAATGGACTGTTGCAGTGGTGGCTGACGTGAAGCCTGATTCTCTGCTATGACATGCAGACTGATTCTCTGCTGACATGAAGCCAGATTGTCTGTTACGGGACCTCTCTCCTCTGCCTGGGTGCTGGGCCTAAATATATGACAATGGACTGTTGCAGTGGTGGCTGACGTGAAGCCTGATTCTCTGCTATGACATGAAGACTGATTCTCTGCTGACATGAAGCCAGATTGTCTGTTACGGGACCTCTCTCCTCTGCCTGGGTGCTGGGCCTAAATTTATGAAAATGGACTCTTACAGTGGTGGGTGACGTGAAGCCTGATTCTCTGCTATGATATGAAGACTGATTCTCTGCTGACATGAAGCCAGATTGTCTGTTACGGGACCTCTCTCCTCTGCCTGGGTGCTGGGCCTAAATTTATGAAAATGGACTGTTACAGTGGTGGCTGACGTGAAGCCTGATTCTCTGCTATGACATGAAGACTGATTCTCTGCTGACATGAAGCCAGATTGTCTGTTACGGGACCTCTCTCCTCTGCCTGGGTGCTGGGCCTAAATTTATGAAAATGGACTCTTACAGTGGTGGGTGACGTGAAGCCTGATTCTCTGCTATGATATGAAGACTGATTCTCTGCTGACATGAAGCCAGATTGTCTGTTACGGGACCTCTCTCCTCTGCCTGGGTGCTTGGCCTAAATTTATGACAATGGACTGTTGCAGTGGTGGCTGACGTGAAGCCTGATTCTCTGCTATGACATGCAGACTGATTCTCTGCTGACATGAAGCCAGATTGTCTGTTACGGGACCTCTCTCCTCTGCCTGGGTGCTGGGCCTAAATTATGACAATGGACTGTTGCAGTGGTGGGCTGACGTGAAGCCTGATTCTCTGCTATGACATGAAGACTGATTCTCTGCTGACATGAAGCCAGATTGTCTGTTACGGGACCTCTCTCCTCTGCCTGGGTGCTGGGCCTAAATATATGACAATGGACTGTTGCAGTGGTGGCTGACGTGAAGCCTGATTCTCTGCTATGACATGCAGACTGATTCTCTGCTGACATGAAGCCAGATTGTCTGTTACGGGACCTCTCTCCTCTGCCTGGGTGCTGGGCCTAAATTTATGAAAATGGACTGTTGCAGTGGTGGGTGACGTGAAGCCTGATTCTCTGCTATGACATGAAGACTGATTCTCTGCTGACATGAAGCCAGATTGTCTGTTACGGGACCTCTCTCCTCTGCCTGGGTGCTGGGCCTAAATTATGACAATGGACTGTTGCAGTGGTGGCTGACGTGAAGCCTGATTCTCTGCTATGACATGAAGACTGATTCTCTGCTGACATGAAGCCAGATTGTCTGTTACGGGACCTCTCTCCTCTGCCTGGGTGCTGGGCCTAAATTATGAAAATGGACTGTTGCAGTGGTGGGTGACGTGAAGCCTGATTCTCTGCTATGACATGAAGACTGATTCTCTGCTGACATGAAGCCAGATTGTCTGTTACGGGACCTCTCTCCTCTGCCTGGGTGCTGGGCCTAAATATATGACAATGGACTGTTGCAGTGGTGGCTGACGTGAAGCCTGATTCTCTGCTATGACATGCAGACTGATTCTCTGCTGACATGAAGCCAGATTGTCTGTTACGGGACCTCTCTCCTCTGCCTGGGTGCTGGGCCTAAATTATGAAAATGGACTGTTGCAGTGGTGGGTGACGTGAAGCCTGATTCTCTGCTATGACATGAAGACTGATTCTCTGCTGACATGAAGCCAGATTGTCTGTTACGGGACCTCTCTCCTCTGCCTGGGTGCTGGGCCTAAATTTATGAAAATGGACTGTTACAGTGGTGGGTGACGTGAAGCCTGATTCTCTGCTATGACATGAAGACTGATTCTCTGCTGACATGAAGCCAGATTGTCTGTTACGGGACCTCTCTCCTCTGCCTGGGTGCTGGGCCTAAATTAATGAAATGGACTGTTGCAGTGGTGACTGACGTGAAGCCTGATTCTCTGCTATGACATGAAGACTGATTCTCTGCTGACATGAAGCCAGATTGTCTGTTACGGGACCTCTCTCCTCTGCCTGGGTGCTGGGCCTAAATTTATGAAAATGGACTCTTACAGTGGTGGGTGACGTGAAGCCTGATTCTCTGCTATGACATGAAGACTGATTCTCTGCTGACATGAAGCCAGATTGTCTGTTACGGGACCTCTCTCCTCTGCCTGGGTGCTGGGCCTAAATTTATGACAATGGACTGTTGCAGTGGTGGCTGACGTGAAGCCTGATTCTCTGCTATGACATGAAGACTGATTCTCTGCTGACATGAAGCCAGATTGTCTGTTACGGGACCTCTCTCCTCTGCCTGGGTGCTGGGCCTAAATTTATGAAAATGGACTGTTACAGTGGTGGGTGACGTGAAGCCTGATTCTCTGCTATGATATGAAGACTGATTCTCTGCTGACATGAAGCCAGATTGTCTGTTACGGGACCTCTCTCCTCTGCCTGGGTGCTGGGCCTAAATTTATGACAATGGACTGTTGCAGTGGTGGCTGACGTGAAGCCTGATTCTCTGCTATGACATGCAGACTGATTCTCTGCTGACATGAAGCCAGATTCTCTGTTACGGGACCTCTCTCCTCTGCCTGGGTGCTGGGCCTAAATATATGACAATGGACTGTTGCAGTGGTGGCTGACGTGAAGCCTGATTCTCTGCTATGATATGAAGACTGATTCTCTGCTGACATGAAGCCAGATTGTCTGTTACGGGACCTCTCTCCTCTGCCTGGGTGCTGGGCCTAAATTTATGAAAATGGACTGTTACAGTGGTGGGTGACGTGAAGCCTGATTCTCTGCTATGATATGAAGACTGATTCTCTGCTGACATGAAGCCAGATTGTCTGTTACGGGACCTCTCTCCTCTGCCTGGGTGCTGGGCCTAAATTATGACAATGGACTGTTGCAGTGGTGGCTGACGTGAAGCCTGATTCTCTGCTATGACATGCAGACTGATTCTCTGCTGACATGAAGCCAGATTCTCTGTTACGGGACCTCTCTCCTCTGCCTGGGTGCTGGGCCTAAATATATGACAATGGACTGTTGCAGTGGTGGCTGACGTGAAGCCTGATTCTCTGCTATGATATGAAGACTGATTCTCTGCTGACATGAAGCCAGATTGTCTGTTACGGGACCTCTCTCCTCTGCCTGGGTGCTGGGCCTAAATTTATGACAATGGACTGTTGCAGTGGTGGCTGACGTGAAGCCTGATTCTCTGCTATGACATGCAGACTGATTCTCTGCTGACATGAAGCCAGATTCTCTGTTACGGGACCTCTCTCCTCTGCCTGGGTGCTGGGCCTAAATTATGACAATGGACTGTTGCAGTGGTGGCTGACGTGAAGCCTGATTCTCTGCTATGACATGCAGACTGATTCTCTGCTGACATGAAGCCAGATTGTCTGTTACGGGACCTCTCTCCTCTGCCTGGGTGCTGGGCCTAAATTATGACAATGGACTGTTGCAGTGGTGGCTGACGTGAAGCCTGATTCTCTGCTATGACATGCAGACTGATTCTCTGCTGACATGAAGCCAGATTGTCTGTTACGGGACCTCTCTCCTCTGCCTGGGTGCTGGGCCTAAATATATGACAATGGACTGTTGCAGTGGTGGCTGACGTGAAGCCTGATTCTCTGCTATGACATGCAGACTGATTCTCTGCTGACATGAAGCCAGATTGTCTGTTACGGGACCTCTCTCCTCTGCCTGGGTGCTGGGCCTAAATATATGACAATGGACTGTTGCAGTGGTGGGCTGACGTGAAGCCTGATTCTCTGCTATGACATGAAGACTGATTCTCTGCTGACATGAAGCCAGATTGTCTGTTACGGGACCTCTCTCCTCTGCCTGGGTGCTGGGCCTAAATTTATGACAATGGACTGTTGCAGTGGTGGCTGACGTGAAGCCTGATTCTCTGCTATGACATGAAGACTGATTCTCTGCTGACATGAAGCCAGATTGTCTGTTACGGGACCTCTCTCCTCTGCCTGGGTGCTGGGCCTAAATTTATGAAAATGGACTGTTGCAGTGGTGGGTGACGTGAAGCCTGATTCTCTGCTATGATATGAAGACTGATTCTCTGCTGACATGAAGCCAGATTGTCTGTTACGGGACCTCTCTCCTCTGCCTGGGTGCTGGGCCTAAATTTATGACAATGGACTGTTGCAGTGGTGGCTGACGTGAAGCCTGATTCTCTGCTATGACATGCAGACTGATTCTCTGCTGACATGAAGCCAGATTCTCTGTTACGGGACCTCTCTCCTCTGCCTGGGTGCTGGGCCTAAATTATGACAATGGACTGTTGCAGTGGTGGCTGACGTGAAGCCTGATTCTCTGCTATGACATGAAGACTGATTCTCTGCTGACATGAAGCCAGATTGTCTGTTACGGGACCTCTCTCCTCTGCCTGGGTGCTGGGCCTAAATTTATGAAAATGGACTGTTACAGTGGTGGGTGACGTGAAGCCTGATTCTCTGCTATGACATGAAGACTGATTCTCTGCTGACATGAAGCCAGATTGTCTGTTACGGGACCTCTCTCCTCTGCCTGGGTGCTGGGCCTAAATTTATGAAAATGGACTGTTGCAGTGGTGGGTGACGTGAAGCCTGATTCTCTGCTATGATATGAAGACTGATTCTCTGCTGACATGAAGCCAGATTGTCTGTTACGGGACCTCTCTCCTCTGCCTGGGTGCTGGGCCTAAATTATGACAATGGACTGTTGCAGTGGTGGCTGACGTGAAGCCTGATTCTCTGCTATGACATGCAGACTGATTCTCTGCTGACATGAAGCCAGATTGTCTGTTACGGGACCTCTCTCCTCTGCCTGGGTGCTGGGCCTAAATTTATGAAAATGGACTGTTGCAGTGGTGGCTGACGTGAAGCCTGATTCTCTGCTATGACATGAAGACTGATTCTCTGCTGACATGAAGCCAGATTGTCTGTTACGGGACCTCTCTCCTCTGCCTGGGTGCTGGGCCTAAATATATGACAATGGACTGTTGCAGTGGTGGCTGACGTGAAGCCTGATTCTCTGCTATGACATGCAGACTGATTCTCTGCTGACATGAAGCCAGATTGTCTGTTACGGGACCTCTCTCCTCTGCCTGGGTGCTGGGCCTAAATTTATGAAAATGGACTGTTGCAGTGGTGGGTGACGTGAAGCCTGATTCTCTGCTATGACATGAAGACTGATTCTCTGCTGACATGAAGCCAGATTGTCTGTTACGGGACCTCTCTCCTCTGCCTGGGTGCTGGGCCTAAATATATGACAATGGACTGTTGCAGTGGTGGCTGACGTGAAGCCTGATTCTCTGCTATGACATGCAGACTGATTCTCTGCTGACATGAAGCCAGATTGTCTGTTACGGGACCTCTCTCCTCTGCCTGGGTGCTGGGCCTAAATTTATGACAATGGACTGTTGCAGTGGTGGGCTGACGTGAAGCCTGATTCTCTGCTATGACATGAAGACTGATTCTCTGCTGACATGAAGCCAGATTGTCTGTTACGGGACCTCTCTCCTCTGCCTGGGTGCTGGGCCTAAATTTATGACAATGGACTGTTGCAGTGGTGGCTGACGTGAAGCCTGATTCTCTGCTATGACATGCAGACTGATTCTCTGCTGACATGAAGCCAGATTGTCTGTTACGGGACCTCTCTCCTCTGCCTGGGTGCTGGGCCTAAATATATGACAATGGACTGTTGCAGTGGTGGCTGACGTGAAGCCTGATTCTCTGCTATGACATGCAGACTGATTCTCTGCTGACATGAAGCCAGATTGTCTGTTACGGGACCTCTCTCCTCTGCCTGGGTGCTGGGCCTAAATTATGACAATGGACTGTTGCAGTGGTGGCTGACGTGAAGCCTGATTCTCTGCTATGACATGCAGACTGATTCTCTGCTGACATGAAGCCAGATTGTCTGTTACGGGACCTCTCTCCTCTGCCTGGGTGCTGGGCCTAAATATATGACAATGGACTGTTGCAGTGGTGGCTGACGTGAAGCCTGATTCTCTGCTATGACATGAAGACTGATTCTCTGCTGACATGAAGCCAGATTGTCTGTTACGGGACCTCTCTCCTCTGCCTGGGTGCTGGGCCTAAATTTATGAAAATGGACTGTTACAGTGGTGGCTGACGTGAAGCCTGATTCTCTGCTATGACATGAAGACTGATTCTCTGCTGACATGAAGCCAGATTGTCTGTTACGGGACCTCTCTCCTCTGCCTGGGTGCTGGGCCTAAATTTATGAAAATGGACTGTTGCAGTGGTGGGTGACGTGAAGCCTGATTCTCTGCTATGATATGAAGACTGATTCTCTGCTGACATGAAGCCAGATTGTCTGTTACGGGACCTCTCTCCTCTGCCTGGGTGCTGGGCCTAAATTTATGACAATGGACTGTTGCAGTGGTGGCTGACGTGAAGCCTGATTCTCTGCTATGACATGCAGACTGATTCTCTGCTGACATGAAGCCAGATTGTCTGTTACGGGACCTCTCTCCTCTGCCTGGGTGCTGGGCCTAAATTTATGACAATGGACTGTTGCAGTGGTGGCTGACGTGAAGCCTGATTCTCTGCTATGACATGCAGACTGATTCTCTGCTGACATGAAGCCAGATTCTCTGTTACGGGACCTCTCTCCTCTGCCTGGGTGCTGGGCCTAAATATATGACAATGGACTGTTGCAGTGGTGGCTGACGTGAAGCCTGATTCTCTGCTATGACATGAAGACTGATTCTCTGCTGACATGAAGCCAGATTGTCTGTTACGGGACCTCTCTCCTCTGCCTGGGTGCTGGGCCTAAATTTATGAAAATGGACTGTTGCAGTGGTGGGTGACGTGAAGCCTGATTCTCTGCTATGACATGAAGACTGATTCTCTGCTGACATGAAGCCAGATTGTCTGTTACGGGACCTCTCTCCTCTGCCTGGGTGCTGGGCCTAAATTTATGACAATGGACTGTTGCAGTGGTGGGTGACGTGAAGCCTGATTCTCTGCTATGACATGAAGACTGATTCTCTGCTGACATGAAGCCAGATTGTCTGTTACGGGACCTCTCTCCTCTGCCTGGGTGCTGGGCCTAAATTATGACAATGGACTGTTGCAGTGGTGGCTGACGTGAAGCCTGATTCTCTGCTATGACATGCAGACTGATTCTCTGCTGACATGAAGCCAGATTGTCTGTTACGGGACCTCTCTCCTCTGCCTGGGTGCTGGGCCTAAATTATGACAATGGACTGTTGCAGTGGTGGCTGACGTGAAGCCTGATTCTCTGCTATGACATGAAGACTGATTCTCTGCTGACATGAAGCCAGATTGTCTGTTACGGGACCTCTCTCCTCTGCCTGGGTGCTGGGCCTAAATTATGACAATGGACTGTTGCAGTGGTGGGTGACGTGAAGCCTGATTCTCTGCTATGACATGCAGACTGATTCTCTGCTGACATGAAGCCAGATTGCTCTGTTACGGGACCTCTCTCCTCTGCCTGGGTGCTGGGCCTAAATTTATGAAAATGGACTGTTACAGTGGTGGGTGACGTGAAGCCTGATTCTCTGCTATGACATGAAGACTGATTCTCTGCTGACATGAAGCCAGATTGTCTGTTACGGGACCTCTCTCCTCTGCCTGGGTGCTGGGCCTAAATATATGACAATGGACTGTTGCAGTGGTGGCTGACGTGAAGCCTGATTCTCTGCTATGACATGCAGACTGATTCTCTGCTGACATGAAGCCAGATTGTCTGTTACGGGACCTCTCTCCTCTGCCTGGGTGCTGGGCCTAAATTTATGAAAATGGACTGTTACAGTGGTGGGCTGACGTGAAGCCTGATTCTCTGCTATGACATGAAGACTGATTCTCTGCTGACATGAAGCCAGATTGTCTGTTACGGGACCTCTCTCCTCTGCCTGGGTGCTGGGCCTAAATTTATGAAAATGGACTGTTACAGTGGTGGCTGACGTGAAGCCTGATTCTCTGCTATGACATGAAGACTGATTCTCTGCTGACATGAAGCCAGATTGTCTGTTACGGGACCTCTCTCCTCTGCCTGGGTGCTGGGCCTAAATTATGACAATGGACTGTTGCAGTGGTGGCTGACGTGAAGCCTGATTCTCTGCTATGACATGCAGACTGATTCTCTGCTGACATGAAGCCAGATTGTCTGTTACGGGACCTCTCTCCTCTGCCTGGGTGCTGGGCCTAAATTATGAAAATGGACTGTTGCAGTGGTGGGTGACGTGAAGCCTGATTCTCTGCTATGACATGAAGACTGATTCTCTGCTGACATGAAGCCAGATTGTCTGTTACGGGACCTCTCTCCTCTGCCTGGGTGCTGGGCCTAAATTATGAAAATGGACTGTTGCAGTGGTGGCTGACGTGAAGCCTGATTCTCTGCTATGACATGAAGACTGATTCTCTGCTGACATGAAGCCAGATTGTCTGTTACGGGACCTCTCTCCTCTGCCTGGGTGCTGGGCCTAAATTATGACAATGGACTGTTGCAGTGGTGGGTGACGTGAAGCCTGATTCTCTGCTATGACATGAAGACTGATTCTCTGCTGACATGAAGCCAGATTGTCTGTTACGGGACCTCTCTCCTCTGCCTGGGTGCTGGGCCTAAATTATGACAATGGACTGTTGCAGTGGTGGCTGACGTGAAGCCTGATTCTCTGCTATGACATGAAGACTGATTCTCTGCTGACATGAAGCCAGATTGTCTGTTACGGGACCTCTCTCCTCTGCCTGGGTGCTGGGCCTAAATTATGACAATGGACTGTTGCAGTGGTGGCTGACGTGAAGCCTGATTCTCTGCTATGACATGCAGACTGATTCTCTGCTGACATGAAGCCAGATTGCTCTGTTACGGGACCTCTCTCCTCTGCCTGGGTGCTGGGCCTAAATTATGACAATGGACTGTTGCAGTGGTGGCTGACGTGAAGCCTGATTCTCTGCTATGACATGAAGACTGATTCTCTGCTGACATGAAGCCAGATTGTCTGTTACGGGACCTCTCTCCTCTGCCTGGGTGCTGGGCCTAAATTATGACAATGGACTGTTGCAGTGGTGGCTGACGTGAAGCCTGATTCTCTGCTATGACATGCAGACTGATTCTCTGCTGACATGAAGCCAGATTGTCTGTTACGGGACCTCTCTCCTCTGCCTGGGTGCTGGGCCTAAATTTATGAAAATGGACTGTTACAGTGGTGGGTGACGTGAAGCCTGATTCTCTGCTATGACATGAAGACTGATTCTCTGCTGACATGAAGCCAGATTGTCTGTTACGGGACCTCTCTCCTCTGCCTGGGTGCTGGGCCTAAATATATGACAATGGACTGTTGCAGTGGTGGCTGACGTGAAGCCTGATTCTCTGCTATGACATGCAGACTGATTCTCTGCTGACATGAAGCCAGATTGTCTGTTACGGGACCTCTCTCCTCTGCCTGGGTGCTGGGCCTAAATTTATGAAAATGGACTGTTGCAGTGGTGGGTGACGTGAAGCCTGATTCTCTGCTATGACATGAAGACTGATTCTCTGCTGACATGAAGCCAGATTGTCTGTTACGGGACCTCTCTCCTCTGCCTGGGTGCTGGGCCTAAATTATGACAATGGACTGTTGCAGTGGTGGCTGACGTGAAGCCTGATTCTCTGCTATGACATGAAGACTGATTCTCTGCTGACATGAAGCCAGATTGTCTGTTACGGGACCTCTCTCCTCTGCCTGGGTGCTGGGCCTAAATTTATGACAATGGACTGTTGCAGTGGTGGGTGACGTGAAGCCTGATTCTCTGCTATGACATGAAGACTGATTCTCTGCTGACATGAAGCCAGATTGCTCTGTTACGGGACCTCTCTCCTCTGCCTGGGTGCTGGGCCTAAATTATGACAATGGACTGTTGCAGTGGTGGCTGACGTGAAGCCTGATTCTCTGCTATGACATGAAGACTGATTCTCTGCTGACATGAAGCCAGATTGTCTGTTACGGGACCTCTCTCCTCTGCCTGGGTGCTGGGCCTAAATATATGACAATGGACTGTTGCAGTGGTGGCTGACGTGAAGCCTGATTCTCTGCTATGACATGCAGACTGATTCTCTGCTGACATGAAGCCAGATTGTCTGTTACGGGACCTCTCTCCTCTGCCTGGGTGCTGGGCCTAAATATATGACAATGGACTGTTGCAGTGGTGGCTGACGTGAAGCCTGATTCTCTGCTATGACATGAAGACTGATTCTCTGCTGACATGAAGCCAGATTGTCTGTTACGGGACCTCTCTCCTCTGCCTGGGTGCTGGGCCTAAATTTATGAAAATGGACTGTTGCAGTGGTGGGTGACGTGAAGCCTGATTCTCTGCTATGACATGAAGACTGATTCTCTGCTGACATGAAGCCAGATTGTCTGTTACGGGACCTCTCTCCTCTGCCTGGGTGCTGGGCCTAAATTATGACAATGGACTGTTGCAGTGGTGGCTGACGTGAAGCCTGATTCTCTGCTATGACATGAAGACTGATTCTCTGCTGACATGAAGCCAGATTGTCTGTTACGGGACCTCTCTCCTCTGCCTGGGTGCTGGGCCTAAATTTATGAAAATGGACTGTTGCAGTGGTGGGTGACGTGAAGCCTGATTCTCTGCTATGACATGAAGACTGATTCTCTGCTGACATGAAGCCAGATTGTCTGTTACGGGACCTCTCTCCTCTGCCTGGGTGCTGGGCCTAAATTATGACAATGGACTGTTGCAGTGGTGGCTGACGTGAAGCCTGATTCTCTGCTATGACATGCAGACTGATTCTCTGCTGACATGAAGCCAGATTGTCTGTTACGGGACCTCTCTCCTCTGCCTGGGTGCTGGGCCTAAATTTATGACAATGGACTGTTGCAGTGGTGGCTGACGTGAAGCCTGATTCTCTGCTATGACATGAAGACTGATTCTCTGCTGACATGAAGCCAGATTGTCTGTTACGGGACCTCTCTCCTCTGCCTGGGTGCTGGGCCTAAATTATGACAATGGACTGTTGCAGTGGTGGCTGACGTGAAGCCTGATTCTCTGCTATGACATGCAGACTGATTCTCTGCTGACATGAAGCCAGATTGTCTGTTACGGGACCTCTCTCCTCTGCCTGGGTGCTGGGCCTAAATTTATGAAAATGGACTGTTACAGTGGTGGGTGACGTGAAGCCTGATTCTCTGCTATGACATGAAGACTGATTCTCTGCTGACATGAAGCCAGATTGTCTGTTACGGGACCTCTCTCCTCTGCCTGGGTGCTGGGCCTAAATATATGACAATGGACTGTTGCAGTGGTGGCTGACGTGAAGCCTGATTCTCTGCTATGACATGCAGACTGATTCTCTGCTGACATGAAGCCAGATTGTCTGTTACGGGACCTCTCTCCTCTGCCTGGGTGCTGGGCCTAAATTATGACAATGGACTGTTGCAGTGGTGGGCTGACGTGAAGCCTGATTCTCTGCTATGACATGAAGACTGATTCTCTGCTGACATGAAGCCAGATTGTCTGTTACGGGACCTCTCTCCTCTGCCTGGGTGCTGGGCCTAAATATATGACAATGGACTGTTGCAGTGGTGGCTGACGTGAAGCCTGATTCTCTGCTATGACATGCAGACTGATTCTCTGCTGACATGAAGCCAGATTGCTCTGTTACGGGACCTCTCTCCTCTGCCTGGGTGCTGGGCCTAAATTATGACAATGGACTGTTGCAGTGGTGGGTGACGTGAAGCCTGATTCTCTGCTATGACATGCAGACTGATTCTCTGCTGACATGAAGCCAGATTGTCTGTTACGGGACCTCTCTCCTCTGCCTGGGTGCTGGGCCTAAATTATGACAATGGACTGTTGCAGTGGTGGCTGACGTGAAGCCTGATTCTCTGCTATGACATGCAGACTGATTCTCTGCTGACATGAAGCCAGATTGTCTGTTACGGGACCTCTCTCCTCTGCCTGGGTGCTGGGCCTAAATTATGACAATGGACTGTTGCAGTGGTGGCTGACGTGAAGCCTGATTCTCTGCTATGACATGCAGACTGATTCTCTGCTGACATGAAGCCAGATTGTCTGTTACGGGACCTCTCTCCTCTGCCTGGGTGCTGGGCCTAAATTATGACAATGGACTGTTGCAGTGGTGGCTGACGTGAAGCCTGATTCTCTGCTATGACATGCAGACTGATTCTCTGCTGACATGAAGCCAGATTGTCTGTTACGGGACCTCTCTCCTCTGCCTGGGTGCTGGGCCTAAATTTATGAAAATGGACTGTTACAGTGGTGGGTGACGTGAAGCCTGATTCTCTGCTATGACATGAAGACTGATTCTCTGCTGACATGAAGCCAGATTGTCTGTTACGGGACCTCTCTCCTCTGCCTGGGTGCTGGGCCTAAATATATGACAATGGACTGTTGCAGTGGTGGCTGACGTGAAGCCTGATTCTCTGCTATGACATGCAGACTGATTCTCTGCTGACATGAAGCCAGATTGTCTGTTACGGGACCTCTCTCCTCTGCCTGGGTGCTGGGCCTAAATTTATGACAATGGACTGTTGCAGTGGTGGCTGACGTGAAGCCTGATTCTCTGCTATGACATGAAGACTGATTCTCTGCTGACATGAAGCCAGATTGCTCTGTTACGGGACCTCTCTCCTCTGCCTGGGTGCTGGGCCTAAATTTATGAAAATGGACTGTTGCAGTGGTGGCTGACGTGAAGCCTGATTCTCTGCTATGACATGAAGACTGATTCTCTGCTGACATGAAGCCAGATTGTCTGTTACGGGACCTCTCTCCTCTGCCTGGGTGCTGGGCCTAAATATTATGACAATGGACTGTTGCAGTGGTGGCTGACGTGAAGCCTGATTCTCTGCTATGACATGCAGACTGATTCTCTGCTGACATGAAGCCAGATTGCTCTGTTACGGGACCTCTCTCCTCTGCCTGGGTGCTGGGCCTAAATTTATGAAAATGGACTGTTGCAGTGGTGGGTGACGTGAAGCCTGATTCTCTGCTATGACATGAAGACTGATTCTCTGCTGACATGAAGCCAGATTGTCTGTTACGGGACCTCTCTCCTCTGCCTGGGTGCTGGGCCTAAATATATGACAATGGACTGTTGCAGTGGTGGCTGACGTGAAGCCTGATTCTCTGCTATGACATGCAGACTGATTCTCTGCTGACATGAAGCCAGATTGTCTGTTACGGGACCTCTCTCCTCTGCCTGGGTGCTGGGCCTAAATTATGACAATGGACTGTTGCAGTGGTGGGTGACGTGAAGCCTGATTCTCTGCTATGACATGCAGACTGATTCTCTGCTGACATGAAGCCAGATTCTCTGTTACGGGACCTCTCTCCTCTGCCTGGGTGCTGGGCCTAAATTTATGACAATGGACTGTTGCAGTGGTGGCTGACGTGAAGCCTGATTCTCTGCTATGACATGAAGACTGATTCTCTGCTGACATGAAGCCAGATTGTCTGTTACGGGACCTCTCTCCTCTGCCTGGGTGCTGGGCCTAAATTATGACAATGGACTGTTGCAGTGGTGGCTGACGTGAAGCCTGATTCTCTGCTATGACATGCAGACTGATTCTCTGCTGACATGAAGCCAGATTGTCTGTTACGGGACCTCTCTCCTCTGCCTGGGTGCTGGGCCTAAATTATGACAATGGACTGTTGCAGTGGTGGCTGACGTGAAGCCTGATTCTCTGCTATGACATGCAGACTGATTCTCTGCTGACATGAAGCCAGATTCTCTGTTACGGGACCTCTCTCCTCTGCCTGGGTGCTGGGCCTAAATATATGACAATGGACTGTTGCAGTGGTGGCTGACGTGAAGCCTGATTCTCTGCTATGACATGCAGACTGATTCTCTGCTGACATGAAGCCAGATTGTCTGTTACGGGACCTCTCTCCTCTGCCTGGGTGCTGGGCCTAAATTATGACAATGGACTGTTACAGTGGTGGGTGACGTGAAGCCTGATTCTCTGCTATGACATGAAGACTGATTCTCTGCTGACATGAAGCCAGATTGTCTGTTACGGGACCTCTCTCCTCTGCCTGGGTGCTGGGCCTAAATTTATGACAATGGACTGTTAGCAGTGGTGGGTGACGTGAAGCCTGATTCTCTGCTATGACATGAAGACTGATTCTCTGCTGACATGAAGCCAGATTGTCTGTTACGGGACCTCTCTCCTCTGCCTGGGTGCTGGGCCTAAATTTATGACAATGGACTGTTGCAGTGGTGGCTGACGTGAAGCCTGATTCTCTGCTATGACATGCAGACTGATTCTCTGCTGACATGAAGCCAGATTCTCTGTTACGGGACCTCTCTCCTCTGCCTGGGTGCTGGGCCTAAATATATGACAATGGACTGTTGCAGTGGTGGCTGACGTGAAGCCTGATTCTCTGCTATGACATGCAGACTGATTCTCTGCTGACATGAAGCCAGATTGTCTGTTACGGGACCTCTCTCCTCTGCCTGGGTGCTGGGCCTAAATATTATGACAATGGACTGTTGCAGTGGTGGCTGACGTGAAGCCTGATTCTCTGCTATGACATGCAGACTGATTCTCTGCTGACATGAAGCCAGATTCTCTGTTACGGGACCTCTCTCCTCTGCCTGGGTGCTGGGCCTAAATTATGACAATGGACTGTTGCAGTGGTGGCTGACGTGAAGCCTGATTCTCTGCTATGACATGCAGACTGATTCTCTGCTGACATGAAGCCAGATTGCTCTGTTACGGGACCTCTCTCCTCTGCCTGGGTGCTGGGCCTAAATATATGACAATGGACTGTTGCAGTGGTGGCTGACGTGAAGCCTGATTCTCTGCTATGACATGCAGACTGATTCTCTGCTGACATGAAGCCAGATTGTCTGTTACGGGACCTCTCTCCTCTGCCTGGGTGCTGGGCCTAAATTTATGACAATGGACTGTTGCAGTGGTGGCTGACGTGAAGCCTGATTCTCTGCTATGACATGCAGACTGATTCTCTGCTGACATGAAGCCAGATTGTCTGTTACGGGACCTCTCTCCTCTGCCTGGGTGCTGGGCCTAAATTTATGACAATGGACTGTTGCAGTGGTGGCTGACGTGAAGCCTGATTCTCTGCTATGACATGAAGACTGATTCTCTGCTGACATGAAGCCAGATTGTCTGTTACGGGACCTCTCTCCTCTGCCTGGGTGCTGGGCCTAAATATATGACAATGGACTGTTGCAGTGGTGGCTGACGTGAAGCCTGATTCTCTGCTATGACATGCAGACTGATTCTCTGCTGACATGAAGCCAGATTGTCTGTTACGGGACCTCTCTCCTCTGCCTGGGTGCTGGGCCTAAATTATGACAATGGACTGTTGCAGTGGTGGCTGACGTGAAGCCTGATTCTCTGCTATGACATGCAGACTGATTCTCTGCTGACATGAAGCCAGATTCCTCTGTTACGGGACCTCTCTCCTCTGCCTGGGTGCTGGGCCTAAATATATGACAATGGACTGTTGCAGTGGTGGCTGACGTGAAGCCTGATTCTCTGCTATGACATGCAGACTGATTCTCTGCTGACATGAAGCCAGATTGCTCTGTTACGGGACCTCTCTCCTCTGCCTGGGTGCTGGGCCTAAATATATGACAATGGACTGTTGCAGTGGTGGCTGACGTGAAGCCTGATTCTCTGCTATGACATGAAGACTGATTCTCTGCTGACATGAAGCCAGATTGTCTGTTACGGGACCTCTCTCCTCTGCCTGGGTGCTGGGCCTAAATATATGACAATGGACTGTTGCAGTGGTGGCTGACGTGAAGCCTGATTCTCTGCTATGACATGCAGACTGATTCTCTGCTGACATGAAGCCAGATTGTCTGTTACGGGACCTCTCTCCTCTGCCTGGGTGCTGGGCCTAAATATATGACAATGGACTGTTGCAGTGGTGGCTGACGTGAAGCCTGATTCTCTGCTATGACATGCAGACTGATTCTCTGCTGACATGAAGCCAGATTGTCTGTTACGGGACCTCTCTCCTCTGCCTGGGTGCTGGGCCTAAATTATGACAATGGACTGTTGCAGTGGTGGGTGACGTGAAGCCTGATTCTCTGCTATGACATGCAGACTGATTCTCTGCTGACATGAAGCCAGATTCTCTGTTACGGGACCTCTCTCCTCTGCCTGGGTGCTGGGCCTAAATATATGACAATGGACTGTTGCAGTGGTGGCTGACGTGAAGCCTGATTCTCTGCTATGACATGCAGACTGATTCTCTGCTGACATGAAGCCAGATTCTCTGTTACGGGACCTCTCTCCTCTGCCTGGGTGCTGGGCCTAAATATATGACAATGGACTGTTGCAGTGGTGGCTGACGTGAAGCCTGATTCTCTGCTATGACATGAAGACTGATTCTCTGCTGACATGAAGCCAGATTGTCTGTTACGGGACCTCTCTCCTCTGCCTGGGTGCTGGGCCTAAATATATGACAATGGACTGTTGCAGTGGTGGCTGACGTGAAGCCTGATTCTCTGCTATGACATGCAGACTGATTCTCTGCTGACATGAAGCCAGATTGTCTGTTACGGGACCTCTCTCCTCTGCCTGGGTGCTGGGCCTAAATATATGACAATGGACTGTTGCAGTGGTGGCTGACGTGAAGCCTGATTCTCTGCTATGACATGAAGACTGATTCTCTGCTGACATGAAGCCAGATTGTCTGTTACGGGACCTCTCTCCTCTGCCTGGGTGCTGGGCCTAAATTTATGACAATGGACTGTTGCAGTGGTGGCTGACGTGAAGCCTGATTCTCTGCTATGACATGCAGACTGATTCTCTGCTGACATGAAGCCAGATTGTCTGTTACGGGACCTCTCTCCTCTGCCTGGGTGCTGGGCCTAAATTATGACAATGGACTGTTGCAGTGGTGGCTGACGTGAAGCCTGATTCTCTGCTATGACATGCAGACTGATTCTCTGCTGACATGAAGCCAGATTGTCTGTTACGGGACCTCTCTCCTCTGCCTGGGTGCTGGGCCTAAATATATGACAATGGACTGTTGCAGTGGTGGCTGACGTGAAGCCTGATTCTCTGCTATGACATGCAGACTGATTCTCTGCTGACATGAAGCCAGATTCTCTGTTACGGGACCTCTCTCCTCTGCCTGGGTGCTGGGCCTAAATTATGACAATGGACTGTTGCAGTGGTGGCTGACGTGAAGCCTGATTCTCTGCTATGACATGAAGACTGATTCTCTGCTGACATGAAGCCAGATTGCTCTGTTACGGGACCTCTCTCCTCTGCCTGGGTGCTGGGCCTAAATATATGACAATGGACTGTTGCAGTGGTGGCTGACGTGAAGCCTGATTCTCTGCTATGACATGCAGACTGATTCTCTGCTGACATGAAGCCAGATTGTCTGTTACGGGACCTCTCTCCTCTGCCTGGGTGCTGGGCCTAAATTATGACAATGGACTGTTAGCAGTGGTGGGCTGACGTGAAGCCTGATTCTCTGCTATGACATGAAGACTGATTCTCTGCTGACATGAAGCCAGATTGTCTGTTACGGGACCTCTCTCCTCTGCCTGGGTGCTGGGCCTAAATATATGACAATGGACTGTTGCAGTGGTGGCTGACGTGAAGCCTGATTCTCTGCTATGACATGCAGACTGATTCTCTGCTGACATGAAGCCAGATTGTCTGTTACGGGACCTCTCTCCTCTGCCTGGGTGCTGGGCCTAAATATATGACAATGGACTGTTGCAGTGGTGGCTGACGTGAAGCCTGATTCTCTGCTATGACATGCAGACTGATTCTCTGCTGACATGAAGCCAGATTGCTCTGTTACGGGACCTCTCTCCTCTGCCTGGGTGCTGGGCCTAAATATATGACAATGGACTGTTGCAGTGGTGGCTGACGTGAAGCCTGATTCTCTGCTATGACATGCAGACTGATTCTCTGCTGACATGAAGCCAGATTCTCTGTTACGGGACCTCTCTCCTCTGCCTGGGTGCTGGGCCTAAATATATGACAATGGACTGTTGCAGTGGTGGCTGACGTGAAGCCTGATTCTCTGCTATGACATGCAGACTGATTCTCTGCTGACATGAAGCCAGATTGCTCTGTTACGGGACCTCTCTCCTCTGCCTGGGTGCTGGGCCTAAATTTATGACAATGGACTGTTGCAGTGGTGGCTGACGTGAAGCCTGATTCTCTGCTATGACATGAAGACTGATTCTCTGCTGACATGAAGCCAGATTGCTCTGTTACGGGACCTCTCTCCTCTGCCTGGGTGCTGGGCCTAAATTTATGACAATGGACTGTTGCAGTGGTGGGTGACGTGAAGCCTGATTCTCTGCTATGACATGAAGACTGATTCTCTGCTGACATGAAGCCAGATTGTCTGTTACGGGACCTCTCTCCTCTGCCTGGGTGCTGGGCCTAAATATATGACAATGGACTGTTGCAGTGGTGGCTGACGTGAAGCCTGATTCTCTGCTATGACATGAAGACTGATTCTCTGCTGACATGAAGCCAGATTGTCTGTTACGGGACCTCTCTCCTCTGCCTGGGTGCTGGGCCTAAATTTATGACAATGGACTGTTGCAGTGGTGGGTGACGTGAAGCCTGATTCTCTGCTATGACATGAAGACTGATTCTCTGCTGACATGAAGCCAGATTGTCTGTTACGGGACCTCTCTCCTCTGCCTGGGTGCTGGGCCTAAATTTATGACAATGGACTGTTGCAGTGGTGGGCTGACGTGAAGCCTGATTCTCTGCTATGACATGCAGACTGATTCTCTGCTGACATGAAGCCAGATTCTCTGTTACGGGACCTCTCTCCTCTGCCTGGGTGCTGGGCCTAAATTATGACAATGGACTGTTGCAGTGGTGGCTGACGTGAAGCCTGATTCTCTGCTATGACATGAAGACTGATTCTCTGCTGACATGAAGCCAGATTGTCTGTTACGGGACCTCTCTCCTCTGCCTGGGTGCTGGGCCTAAATATATGACAATGGACTGTTGCAGTGGTGGGCTGACGTGAAGCCTGATTCTCTGCTATGACATGAAGACTGATTCTCTGCTGACATGAAGCCAGATTGTCTGTTACGGGACCTCTCTCCTCTGCCTGGGTGCTGGGCCTAAATATATGACAATGGACTGTTGCAGTGGTGGCTGACGTGAAGCCTGATTCTCTGCTATGACATGAAGACTGATTCTCTGCTGACATGAAGCCAGATTGTCTGTTACGGGACCTCTCTCCTCTGCCTGGGTGCTGGGCCTAAATTATGACAATGGACTGTTGCAGTGGTGGCTGACGTGAAGCCTGATTCTCTGCTATGACATGCAGACTGATTCTCTGCTGACATGAAGCCAGATTGTCTGTTACGGGACCTCTCTCCTCTGCCTGGGTGCTGGGCCTAAATTTATGAAAATGGACTGTTGCAGTGGTGGCTGACGTGAAGCCTGATTCTCTGCTATGACATGAAGACTGATTCTCTGCTGACATGAAGCCAGATTGTCTGTTACGGGACCTCTCTCCTCTGCCTGGGTGCTGGGCCTAAATTTATGACAATGGACTGTTGCAGTGGTGGCTGACGTGAAGCCTGATTCTCTGCTATGACATGAAGACTGATTCTCTGCTGACATGAAGCCAGATTGTCTGTTACGGGACCTCTCTCCTCTGCCTGGGTGCTGGGCCTAAATATATGACAATGGACTGTTGCAGTGGTGGCTGACGTGAAGCCTGATTCTCTGCTATGACATGCAGACTGATTCTCTGCTGACATGAAGCCAGATTGTCTGTTACGGGACCTCTCTCCTCTGCCTGGGGCTGGGCCTAAATATATGACAATGGACTGTTGCAGTGGTGGTGACGTGAAGCCTGATTCTCTGCTATGACATGCAGACTGATTCTCTGCTGACATGAAGCCAGATTGTCTGTTACGGGACCTCTCTCCTCTGCCTGGGTGCTGGGCCTAAATATATGACAATGGACCTGTTGCACTGGTGGGTGACGTGAAGCCTGATTCTTGCTATGACATGAAGACTGATTCTCTGCTGACATGAAGCAGATGTCTGTTACGGGACCTCTCTCCTCTGCCTGGGTGCTGGGCCTAAATATATGACAATGGACTGTTGCAGTGGTGGCTGACGTGAAGCCTGATTCTCTGCTATGACATGCAGACTGATTCTCTGCTGACATGAAGCCAGATTCTCTGTTACGGGACCTCTCTCCTCTGCTGGGTGCTGGGCCTAAATATATGACAATGGACTGTTACAGTGGTGGGTGACGTGAAGCCTGATTACGGGACCTCTCTCCTCTGCCTGGGTGCTGGGCCTAAATTTATGAAAATGGACTATTACAGTGGTGGGTGACGTGAAGCCTGATTCTCTGCTATGACATGAAGACTGATTCTCTGCTGACATGAAGCCAGATTGTCTGTTACGGGACCTCTCTCCTCTGCCTGGGTGCTGGGCCTAAATTTATGACAATGGACTGTTGCAGTGGTGGCTGACGTGAAGCCTGATTCTCTGCTATGACATGAAGACTGATTCTCTGCTGACATGAAGCCAGATTGTCTGTTACGGGACCTCTCTCCTCTGCCTGGGTGCTGGGCCTAAATTTATGAAAATGGACTGCTTACAGTGGTGGGTGACGTGAAGCCTGATTCTCTGCTATGATATGAAGACTGATTCTCTGCTGACATGAAGCCAGATTGTCTGTTACGGGACCTCTCTCCTCTGCCTGGGTGCTGGGCCTAAATTTATGACAATGGACTGTTGCAGTGGTGGCTGACGTGAAGCCTGATTCTCTGCTATGACATGCAGACTGATTCTCTGCTGACATGAAGCCAGATTGTCTGTTACGGGACCTCTCTCCTCTGCCTGGGTGCTGGGCCTAAATATATGACAATGGACTGTTGCAGTGGTGGCTGACGTGAAGCCTGATTCTCTGCTATGACATGCAGACTGATTCTCTGCTGACATGAAGCCAGATTGTCTGTTACGGGACCTCTCTCCTCTGCCTGGGTGCTGGGCCTAAATTTATGACAATGGACTGTTGCAGTGGTGGGCTGACGTGAAGCCTGATTCTCTGCTATGACATGAAGACTGATTCTCTGCTGACATGAAGCCAGATTGTCTGTTACGGGACCTCTCTCCTCTGCCTGGGTGCTGGGCCTAAATATATGACAATGGACTGTTGCAGTGGTGGCTGACGTGAAGCCTGATTCTCTGCTATGACATGCAGACTGATTCTCTGCTGACATGAAGCCAGATTGTCTGTTACGGGACCTCTCTCCTCTGCCTGGGTGCTGGGCCTAAATTTATGAAAATGGACTGTTGCAGTGGTGGGTGACGTGAAGCCTGATTCTCTGCTATGACTATGAAGACTGATTCTCTGCTGACATGAAGCCAGATTGTCTGTTACGGGACCTCTCTCCTCTGCCTGGGTGCTGGGCCTAAATTATGAAAATGGACTGTTACAGTGGTGGGTGACGTGAAGCCTGATTCTCTGCTATGATATGAAGACTGATTCTCTGCTGACATGAAGCCAGATTGTCTGTTACGGGACCTCTCTCCTCTGCCTGGGTGCTGGGCCTAAATTTATGACAATGGACTGTTGCAGTGGTGGCTGACGTGAAGCCTGATTCTCTGCTATGACATGCAGACTGATTCTCTGCTGACATGAAGCCAGATTGCTCTGTTACGGGACCTCTCTCCTCTGCCTGGGTGCTGGGCCTAAATATATGACAATGGACTGTTGCAGTGGTGGCTGACGTGAAGCCTGATTCTCTGCTATGACATGCAGACTGATTCTCTGCTGACATGAAGCCAGATTGTCTGTTACGGGACCTCTCTCCTCTGCCTGGGTGCTGGGCCTAAATTATGACAATGGACTGTTGCAGTGGTGGCTGACGTGAAGCCTGATTCTCTGCTATGACATGCAGACTGATTCTCTGCTGACATGAAGCCAGATTCTCTGTTACGGGACCTCTCTCCTCTGCCTGGGTGCTGGGCCTAAATATATGACAATGGACTGTTGCAGTGGTGGCTGACGTGAAGCCTGATTCTCTGCTATGACATGCAGACTGATTCTCTGCTGACATGAAGCCAGATTGTCTGTTACGGGACCTCTCTCCTCTGCCTGGGTGCTGGGCCTAAATTATGCAAATGGACTGTTGCAGTGGTGGCTGACGTGAAGCCTGATTCTCTGCTATGACATGCAGACTGATTCTCTGCTGACATGAAGCCAGATTGTCTGTTACGGGACCTCTCTCCTCTGCCTGGGTGCTGGGCCTAAATATATGACAATGGACTGTTGCAGTGGTGGCTGACGTGAAGCCTGATTCTCTGCTATGATATGAAGACTGATTCTCTGCTGACATGAAGCCAGATTGTCTGTTACGGGACCTCTCTCCTCTGCCTGGGTGCTGGGCCTAAATATATGACAATGGACTGTTGCAGTGGTGGCTGACGTGAAGCCTGATTCTCTGCTATGACATGCAGACTGATTCTCTGCTGACATGAAGCCAGATTGTCTGTTACGGGACCTCTCTCCTCTGCCTGGGTGCTGGGCCTAAATATATGACAATGGACTGTTGCAGTGGTGGCTGACGTGAAGCCTGATTCTCTGCTATGACATGAAGACTGATTCTCTGCTGACATGAAGCCAGATTGTCTGTTACGGGACCTCTCTCCTCTGCCTGGGTGCTGGGCCTAAATATTATGACAATGGACTGTTGCAGTGGTGGCTGACGTGAAGCCTGATTCTCTGCTATGACATGAAGACTGATTCTCTGCTGACATGAAGCCAGATTGCTCTGTTACGGGACCTCTCTCCTCTGCCTGGGTGCTGGGCCTAAATTTATGAAAATGGACTGTTGCAGTGGTGGGTGACGTGAAGCCTGATTCTCTGCTATGACATGAAGACTGATTCTCTGCTGACATGAAGCCAGATTGTCTGTTACGGGACCTCTCTCCTCTGCCTGGGTGCTGGGCCTAAATTTATGAAAATGGACTGTTGCAGTGGTGGGTGACGTGAAGCCTGATTCTCTGCTATGACATGAAGACTGATTCTCTGCTGACATGAAGCCAGATTGTCTGTTACGGGACCTCTCTCCTCTGCCTGGGTGCTGGGCCTAAATTTATGACAATGGACTGTTGCAGTGGTGGCTGACGTGAAGCCTGATTCTCTGCTATGACATGAAGACTGATTCTCTGCTGACATGAAGCCAGATTGTCTGTTACGGGACCTCTCTCCTCTGCCTGGGTGCTGGGCCTAAATTTATGAAAATGGACTGTTGCAGTGGTGGGTGACGTGAAGCCTGATTCTCTGCTATGACATGAAGACTGATTCTCTGCTGACATGAAGCCAGATTGTCTGTTACGGGACCTCTCTCCTCTGCCTGGGTGCTGGGCCTAAATTTATGACAATGGACTGTTGCAGTGGTGGCTGACGTGAAGCCTGATTCTCTGCTATGACATGAAGACTGATTCTCTGCTGACATGAAGCCAGATTGTCTGTTACGGGACCTCTCTCCTCTGCCTGGGTGCTGGGCCTAAATTTATGAAAATGGACTGTTACAGTGGTGGGTGACGTGAAGCCTGATTCTCTGCTATGACATGAAGACTGATTCTCTGCTGACATGAAGCCAGATTGTCTGTTACGGGACCTCTCTCCTCTGCCTGGGTGCTGGGCCTAAATATATGACAATGGACTGTTGCAGTGGTGGCTGACGTGAAGCCTGATTCTCTGCTATGACATGAAGACTGATTCTCTGCTGACATGAAGCCAGATTGTCTGTTACGGGACCTCTCTCCTCTGCCTGGGTGCTGGGCCTAAATTTATGACAATGGACTGTTGCAGTGGTGGCTGACGTGAAGCCTGATTCTCTGCTATGACATGCAGACTGATTCTCTGCTGACATGAAGACAGATTCTCTGTTACGGGACCTCTCTCCTCTGCCTGGGTGCCGGGGCCTAAATATCTGAGAATGGACTGTTCCAGTGGTGGGTGACGTGAAGCCAGATTCTCTGCTATGGGACCTCTCTCCAATTGATTTTGGTTAATTTTTATTTATTTAATTTTTATTTTAATTCATTTCCCTATCCACATTTGTTTGCAGGGGATTTACCTACATGTTGCTGCCTTTTGCAGCCCTCTAGCCCTTTCCTGGGCTGTTTTACAGCCTTTTTAGTACCGAAAAGTTCGGGTCCCCATTGACTTCAATGGGGTTCGGGTTCGGGACGAAGTTCGGATCGGGTTCGGATCCCGAACCCGAACATTTCTGGGAAGTTCGGCCGAACTTCTCGAACCCGAACATCCAGGTGTTCGCTCAACTCTAATTTTGATCAGACCAAAAGCGATCGGCTGGATAATTTTTCATAGAAAAAACATTAATTATTTTTTTTTGTTGTTGTATGGGTTTTTAATACATTAAATAAAAAAATCATAATAAAGTCTCTTAATAGTTTATTAGAAATAATGCAGACAATTAAAAAAATCCCCATCAATTCCAATACAAGGCAAGTAAAAAGCTCAGAACTAAATTATTGCAGGATGTCGTAATGGTTTGTTAATTCGACAATGGTTAATCCTTTCAGTTTGGTGTATCAGAGTTTGGTCTGTCACTGTGCAGGCAGTCAAAGGTACCCGTCCTACATTTTTTTTCACAAAAGGCAATCCCTGATATGGGACGTAACAGGGATTAAACTAATGAGAAGAGAACTGCAGAAAATACCACTCATATCGGGTGTGACAGTAAATTGCACGGCGCAGACGCAGTGACCGTGGATTCAAACAAAAGGGAGGGAGCCAGCGTTTTTTTAACCATCTCCCCGTTCGAAAAATCAATTCAATAAATGGACCCCAGATTGGGGACGTAACAGGGATTAAACTGATGAGAAGAGAATTACAGAAAATACCACTCATATCGGGTGTGACAGTAAATTGCATGGCGCAGATGCAGTGATTGTGGATTCAAACAAAGGGGAGGGAGACAGTTTTTTTTAACCATCTCCCCGTTCAAAAAATCAATTCAATTTACCTTTCCGGGACCCTTGGTGTTGTACGTGGCTGGGTGGAGGAAGAAACCTTCAATGACATTAACGGGACATGGCTAGCTTGGTATCCAACCTTGTGCAAATGGGAAGTTTGCGGTTGGGCAAATGGACTGTTTGCGGTTGTTTGCGGTGCATTAAAAGGGGAGTTTGGTCTGTCAATGTCTGTGAAGCGGGCGTAACCCTTACACTACCTGATCGATACAACATCATACCTGATCGTATACACACACTTGATGTTTTAAACCACGTTGTTCAATATATTTTAGGATTCTTAGTTGATTTATGCCCTTTATGGATTAAAATCCAACTCTGCGTCAACTATGTAATTTTCTATGGGAGTTTTGGCATGGATCCCCCTCCGGCATGCCACAGTCCAGGTGTTAGTCCCCTTGAAACAACTTTTCCATCACTACTGTGGCTAGAAAGAGTCCCTGTGGGTTTTAAAATGTTGCCTGCCTATTAAAGTCAATGGCGGTTCGCCCATTCGCAAACACTTGCAGAAACTTGCCTGCCGGACCCCCTGAGACCAAGCCTGCCAGCAACCCTGAAACCAAGCCAGCCAGCACCCCTGAGACCAAGCCAGCCAGCACCCCTGAGTCTTCAGAACTGTAAGTAAATTATATATAAGGGGAGCTTATAATATGAAAGAGACGAATTATGTCAAAGCGGCTCTTCACCTACACGTGTATCAGCACTAGATATATACCCCTTACTCTCCCTAATACCTAAACTACACAAGATATATATCCCTACTTTCTGTCTAATACACATACACACCCCACGATATGTACTTTCACCTTCTTGTGTTACAGACCCCTGTACAATTTAACAATCTTCTTTAATACACAGACGTTTAGATTCATACATGTCTGTGCTCAGTCCTACGCGTAACCGTCGCAAGTGCATGAGGAGCTACAGATGTGGCAGCGAGGTCCGAGAGGTGTGTGGGGGTGGGAGATCCGGGGGGGGGGGGGCATAATTTTTTTTTGCTATGGGGCCCAGTCATTTCTAGCTACGCCCCTGGATTCACCCCTAGATTAGAAACTCCAAAAAAGTGACCCCATTTTAGAAACTACGGGATAGGGTGGCAGTTTTGTTGGTACTAGTTTAGGGTACATATGATTTTTGGTTGCTCTATATTACACTTTTTGTGAGGCAAGTAACAAGAAATAGCTGTTTTGGCACTGTTTTTTTGTTTTGTTATTTTCAACATTCATCTGACAGGTTAGATCATGTGATATTTTTATAGACCAGGTTGTCACGGATGCGGCGATACCTAATATGTATACTTTTTTTTATTTATGTAAGTTTTACACAATGGTTTCTATTTTTAAACAAAAAAAAACATGTTTTAGTGTTTCCATAGTCTGAGAGCCATAATTTTTTCAGTTTTTGGGCGATTACCTTGGGTAGGGTATGTTTTTGCAGCATGAGATGACGGTTTTATTAGCACTATTTTGGGCTGCGTGTGACTTTTTAATCGCTTGCTATTACACTTTTTGTGATGTAAGGTGACAAAAAATTGTTTATTTAGCACAGTTTTTATTTTTTACGGTGTTTATCTGAGAGGTTGAGCCGGTAAATACGAACGCGGCGATATAATACGTATACTTTTTTTTATTTATGTAAGTTTTATGTAAGTTTTAAACAATAACAGCTTTTTTAAAACAAAAAAATGATGTTTTAGTGTCTCCATATTCTGAGGCAAATTTTTTTTATTTTTTGGGAGATTGTATCAGGTAGGGGCTCATTTTTTGCGGGATGAGGTGACGGTTAGATTGGTACTATTTTGGTGGGCAAACGCCTTTTTGATCGCTAGCTGTTGTACCTTTTGTGATGTAAGGTGAGAAAAAAAATTGTTTATTTAGCACAGTTTTTATTTTTTATTTTTTACGGTATTCATCTGAGGGCTTAGATCATGTGATATGTTTATATAGCCGGTCGATACGGACGATTTTTTACCAATTTTTTTTTTTTACTTTATTTGTGGAAAATGAAGTTTTTGTTTATTTTTACTTAAAACTTTAAATTTTGGGGGGGAAAACTTTATTTTTTCAACTTTTTTTCACTTTATTTTTTGTCCCACTTTGGGACTTGAACTTTTGGGGGTCTAATCCTTTACAATGCATTCCAAGACTTCTGTTTTGGAATGCATTGGCTGTATGAGTAATACTGTGTGTATTACTCATACAGCTTCCGGCCTGTAAGATCCAGAGAGCTGGATCTCACAGGCTCTTCAACGGAAGGCAGCGCAATGCCTTCCTTAGACATCGCGCTGCCTTCCATGCCATTGGGTCCCCCCCACAACCCCATGGGGACCCGATATCACCACCGACGCCGCAACTTAGAAAAGCCGCAAACCGCGATCGCCGACACGGGGGTGGGGTGGGGGGGGAACACATTTAGCCGAGGTGCCACCGGGCGGCGGTGATCGGAACAACACATGATGTAACGGTACGCCATGGGTCCTTAAGGACTCGGGATCCATGCCGTACTGGTACGTCATGGGTCCCTAAGGGGTTAAGCAGAGGGGCTGACATGGGAGCAGGGTCCATCACCCAAGTTAACTTTACTCATTTTGCTGTGATATGGTGACACATGTATAAAGTAGACATTATTTTGTCCAAAGGAGTTGAAGAGCTGAAAACATCTCAGCAATAGCTATATGAATATTTAAAATACTGAGGACCAATCAGATACAGGCATGTGTGGAGATGGGAGCACTGATGACACCACAGAAGCTACTGAGGACCAATCAGATTCAAGTTTGTGTGATGAAGGCACACATGAGGGGACAACCAATGAAATTACAGATTATAGCAAGGACCAATCAGATTGCGGCAGGTGTGATGATGTCACAGAAGCTAGTGACATCACCGAGTTCTGAGCCTTGGAAAACCACTGCCTGACATTACCTCGGACAGAATATCTCTGGATATAGAGAGAGACAGATAGGCTTGTGCTTTTGCTCAGCAAATCCTTGTTTTCGCTTAACGAGTCGTTTACTTTGCGCCATGGAGATCTGGGGTTTGGCATTCTTGCCTTTTCTCTGGGTCATATGGACGCTATCGGGCCTTTGTGCCCTGATTGCCTTGACTGTCATCCCAGGCCATGTAAAATATCCTTACATCAGGTAAGAGGGGACGGGGTGGGATTCCTCTGTAGTATCATTACTGTTATTACCGTATTATCAGTTTATTCCTGGAATGTTATGATTATTATTATTATTATTAGTGGATTATTAATAAGCTCCATCTCATAACTGTTAGTACAGAAAACATCCCATTGTGCGGGAAGACTGAGGTTTCATGCACAGGCCTTCATCTAATCTGCTCTGGAGTGAGATGCACAAGCCTCTTCAGAAATTAGGAGCATCTCTGACCTCCATGCACCAAAAAAAAAAAAAAAATGCACCAACTATGACAGGCATAACTTATAAGCAAATTTGCCAATCAGCAGAGGCCCCACCCCCTCCTACTGAGCCCATCTAGAACACACCCACTTTTTTGGAAAACTTGCAAGCATGGCTTAAAAATGAAAAAAAGTCTTACATTTTCTACAAAATGCCGCCTACTCAAAAATGTGCTACTTTTCTAGAAAACTGAAGGAGGAAAAAAAAATTATAGTGAATAAATAAATTATGATTATTGTGTTATTGGCTTTTACCACTGGTTGTACTGGGTAAATAATGGCTATATAGTGGGGCAAGTGATAGCATGGGGATGGGATGCGAAATATGACGCAGTTGCCCATTCAGTTTCTGATTTCCTTTTACAAAGGGCCTCTGACAAATAACAGTTGCAACTCACTGGTTGCTATGGGCGACGGCTCCATATCGTTCCCATTGTTGTTTGTCTTCTATTTGTGTCTGGACATTAGACCATATTATAGAGGATGATTGGAAGGATGGAAGGAAATAAAGTCTCCTCTGCTATTAGAAGACATGACGCAATCCTGCTGACGTTTGTGTCCTAATAACACCCAATATTTTGCTTTCTTTCTCAGTGACACGGGAGCAATATTCCCCGAATCGGTGGTCTTTACAGTGGTCTTCTTAATATCTGCCATTCTAGGTAAGTGGATTTAGAGAGATAACATCATGAGGAGATCAGCGGCTCAGCGCTCAGTGATGACGTTCTCCCTAATCACTATTCACTGCTGAGCGGCGGCCATCACTGGAGATTATAATCATCACTGAGTCCTGGAGGTTATCACAAGTGTCTATGGACTTTCCCGGCTGATCCCATGTATTGTCTATTTCAGGAGCTGGCAACGCTTCCATCATGTACCGGTTCATGATCATCCGGTCTGAACAATCAGAGAGGCGACATATCATCTGCCAGAGAATCCTCTATGTCATTGCATGGATGGGCTGCATTGGGACCGCTGTGACCGCCATAGTTTCGGTAAGTTTATATACAGATGTCTCAGGACTAGTAATACAGAGGGGACATCGCTTGAAGTCAAGAGATGTGTATAAATACAATGACGCGCCCTGGTGACTATTCTTATGTATTACTGCCCCTGTATAATTACACCACCTGCGGCCTCTGCTGTTCTGTATTCTCAGATCTTCATGACGTCCATATTGATAACCTTTATTCCTCTGCTTTTTTTCTAGATGAGGATCAGTCCTACAGTCCACAGGATCGCCGCAGGACCGGCATTTTTCTTGTGTGCCGTTAACAACCTAGGTCAAGCTGTATGCCTGTACAAGAAATCCTTCAGCAGTCGCCGCCTATGCCACATTAGAATGGCATTAACCTTGGTGACCATTGTGGCCCTGCTGACCTGTATCCTTATTATAGCTGACTGGTATAGTGCCATGTTGTTTGCGGGATAAACTTACACATACGTACTTGCTATCATTGCTGCTGTTTGTAAATTTGGGTCAATTAAGCCAAGACCCCCGCCCCTCCTTTAAATGATCAGGTCACAATCACTCATTAGTGGAGTTAACTAGGCCCAAGCATTTTTGTCCCAGGACAACCCAAATTTACAGATGTGGCAAATGTGGGACTATTGGCAACTAGGAGATTATTCGCTTCTTTTGACCCCATTGTAGCACAGATCAGACATCACAGTATAGGAAACACTAAAATAATATAATGAATTCTGTTACTTGTCCTTAACACGTCCTTCCAGTTTCTGTGTGTATGACCATCAGCTTCTTCCAGCTATGTACTGGCCGATGTGAAGAGGTGAGTTCATGCAACTTTTCACCGTGTTGTATAATCCACATCTTTTCTGGGTAACAGTAATATAAAAGCTCCTATCTGACCTCCACCTTCCCATCTCACTCCATATAGAGTCCATGGTGAGTACCGCCAGGCACTAATGCTCTATTCTGTCTTCTGCAGATCTACACCAGGACAGGCATGGTGGTCGAGTGGACTGGATTTGTTGGCCTGATAATATACCAACTAATGAACTATACAGATTTCCAGGTGAGTAGATGCCGTGTGAAGGTCTAATGTGCTCCAGAAAAATTTCAGAGAAGTAATATATTATATAGAGCTGTTTTATAATTAATGGTCTTTCTTCTTTTTTCTCAGCATTTGTCTTTAACGTTGTCCCGAGAAGGTGTCTCCATTGGCCTGAGAGAAAAGACCCAGGACCCTGAAAACCCCCAATAAGATCCAAGGGGTGGAGCGCCAAGACAACTGAAACCATCATGACATTGCTGGACATGAATCTTCTGGATTAAGAGGCAGATTCCAGGCTTGGTCTCTGTCCTCAATACTGGATGTGACATTTTACCGGACTTTCCTAATACCGGATTTGACATTTACTGGATTTTCTGGATTCAACATCTAGCAGAATTTCCAAATACTGGATGTGACAATTACCCGGACTTTCCATAGCTACCTCATCTCAAATGATGGCTTTTACCCCCTTGCCCAGTGGAAGGGCAGTCCTCCAGCCATGGTTCGCTGGAGGTTTCCTCCACTAGGGGGTTTTTCCTTTCCTGAGTGTTGAAGGATGAGTTGGGGGTTCACCATCATCAGGGCCATTTCAAAACCACTGGCCTGTTAATAAATGAGTCAATACATGAGGTAGCTAACAATGTGTCCGAGCCTCTTTATTGTAGGGAATGTATTGTAACTAATGTTACCCAATAAAGACCGGGGAACTTCATAGGGGTGATCAGACCAAGCTCTGGAAAGAAAACCATGAAGGTGG
The DNA here is from genome assembly GCF_014858855.1 of Bufo gargarizans. NCBI lineage: Eukaryota > Metazoa > Chordata > Amphibia > Anura > Bufonidae > Bufo > Bufo gargarizans. Next base: position 143,756,509 of record NC_058086.1, read on the forward strand.
TAATGGCAGGGTTAGATTTTTTTCAAATTTTATGGGCATAATAAAAGTGATTCATTAAAAGGGCATTCTGCTTGGGATAATTCATCTCTTATCCAGCTATTACTAGGACTTGCACTACAACTCCACCCCAAATCTATGTAATTGTTAGAGATAGTGATGTTGTATTCTGCTACAGAATGCACAGAGTGGTGGTGCGCAGACTCAACCAGTGCTCTTTTTAAATTGGAGGCGTGGATCCCTCATCATTGTGACTGGTTGCGGTCTAAGTGGGCAGACTGCCACCAATCTACCAGTTATTTTCTTTCCAGGGGATAAGGGATAACATATTCTAATTGGAATACTCCTTTAACCGCCATGTAACGCACGGATGCGTCCGGGAGGCGGTTGATTTATTCCTCCTGGACGCATCCGTGCGCCATCTCGCGAGACGCGAGATTTCAGACTGAGCCGGCCCGCGCATGCGCATCGCGGGCCGGCAAAATTACAAGCACCATTTCATCACCAGCCTGCCAGCCAATGATCGTGGCTGGCAGGCTGGCAATTTTTAAAATGTCGAATCAGAAGCCATATAACACATCATATTAGTAAATATGATGTGTTATATGGCTTCCCTGCTCCTCTGCTGGTCCTTTTCGTCGGTTGGTCTCAGCAAAGGAGGAGGCTTCACAGTGAGTACACCAAAACACTACACTGCACCCCAATTAACCCTTTGATCACCCCTTTGATCGCCCCTTTCAATCACTAGTGAAAGGAAAAAAGTGATCAGTGTAAACTGTCACTTTTTTTTTTCACTGGTATTGACCGTTAGGTTTTAGGATAGTTTAGGCCCCTTGGTTAGGTAGTTTAGCGATCGGTTAGCGGTTCCGCCGCCAAGGATCGCAGGGCAACATTCTTTGCCTCCTGTTGCCACCTCCTCCTACTCGACTTCCTCCTCCTCTTCTTCCACCTGCTCATCTAGTCAGCCACACACCTTCACCACCAACTTCAGCACGGGGTAAACGTCAGCAGGCCATTCTGAAACTCATATGTTTGGGGGACAGGCCCCACACCGCACAGGAGTTGTGGCAGGGTATAGAACAAAAGACCGACGAGTGGTTGCTGCCGGTGAGCCTCAAGCCCGGCCTGGTGGTGTGTGATAATGGGCAAAATCTCGTTGCAGCTCTGGGACTAGCCAGTTTGACGCACATCCCTTGCTTGGCGCATGTGCTGAATTTGGTGGTGCAGAAGTTCATTCACAACTACCCCGACATGTCAGAGCTGCTGCATAAAGTGCGGGCCGTCTGCTCGCGCTTCCTGCGTTCACATCCTGCTGCTGCTCGCCTGTCTGCGCTACAGCGTAACTTCGGCCTTCCCGCTCACCGCCTCATATGCGACGTGCCCACCAGGTGGAACTCCACCTTGCACATGCTGGACAGACTGTGCGAGCAGCAGCAGGCCATAGTGGAGTTTCAGCTGCAGCACGCACGGGTCAGTCGCACTACAGAACAGCACCACTTCACCACCAATGACTGGGCCTCCATGCGAGACCTGTGTGCCCTGTTGCGCTGTTTCGAGTACTCCACCAACATGGCCAGTGGCGATGACTGCCGTTATCAGCGTTACAATACCACTTCTATGTCTCCTTGAGAAAACACTTAGGGCGATGATGGAAGAGGAGGTGGCCCAGGAGGAGGAGGAGGAGGAGGAGGAAGAGGGGTCATTTTTAGCACTTTCAGGCCAGTCTCTTCGAAGTGACTCAGAGGGAGGTTTTTGGCAACAGCAGAGGCCAGGTACAAATGTGGCCAGCCAGGGCCCACTACTGGAGGACGAGGAGGACGAGGATGAGGAGGAGGTGGAGGAGGATGAGGATGAAGCATGGTCACAGCGGGGTGGCACCCAACGCAGCTCGGGTCCATCACTGGTGCGTGGCTGGGGGGAAAGGCAGGACGATGACGATACGCCTCCCACAGAGGACAGCTTGTCCTTACCCCTGGGCAGCCTGGCACACATGAGCGACTACATGCTGCAGTGCCTGCGCAACGACAGCAGAGTTGCCCACATTTTAACGTGTGCGGACTACTGGGTTGCCACCCTGCTGGATCCACGCTACAAAGACAATGTGCCCACCTTACTTCCTGCACTGGAGCGTGATAGGAAGATGCGCGAGTACAAGCGCACGTTGGTAGACGCGCTACTGAGAGAATTCCCAAATGTCACAGGGGAACAAGTGGAAGCCCAAGGCCAAGGCAGAGGAGGAGCAAGAGGTCGCCAAGGCAGCTGTGTCACGGCCAGCTCCTCTGAGGGCAGGGTTAGCATGGCAGAGATGTGGAAAAGTTTTGTCAACACGCCACAGCTAACTGCACCACCACCTGATACGCAACGTGTTAGCAGGAGGCAACATTTCACTAACATGGTGGAACAGTACATGTGCACACCCCTCCACGTACTGACTGATGGTTCGGCCCCATTCAACTACTGGGTCTCTAAATTGTCCACGTGGCCAGAGCTAGCCTTTTATGCCTTGGAGGTGCTGGCCTGCCCGGCGGCCAGCGTTTTGTCTGAACGTGTATTCAGCACGGCAGGGGGTGTCATTACAGACAAACGCAGCCGCCTGTCTACAGCCAATGTGGACAAGCTGACGTTCATAAAAATGAACCAGGCATGGATCCCACAGGACCTGTCCGTCCCTTGTCCAGATTAGACATTAACTACCTCCCCTTAACCATATATTATTGTACTCCAGGGCACTTCCTCATTCAATCCTATTTTTATTTTCATTTTACCATTATATTGCGAGGCTACCCAAATTTGAATGAACCTCTCCTCTGTCTGGGTGCCGGGTCCTAAATATATGCCAATGGACTGTTCCAATGTTGGGTGACGTGAAGCCTGATTCTCTGCTATGACATGCAGACTAATTCTCTGCTGACATGAAGCCAGATTGTCTGTTACGGGACCTCTCTCCTCTGCCTGGGTGCTGGGCCTAAATATCTGACAATGGACTGTTGCATTGGTGGCTGACGTGAAGCCTGATTCTCTGCTATGATATGAAGACTGATTCTCTGCTGACATGAAGCCAGATTGTCTGTTGCGGGACCTCTCTCCTCTGCCTGGGTGCTATGCCTAAATTTATGAAAATGGACTGTTACAGTGGTGGGTGACGTGAAGCCTGATTCTCTGCTATGACATGAAGACTGATTCTCTGCTGACATGAAGCCAGATTGTCTGTTACGGGACCTCTCTCCTCTGCCTGGGTGCTGGGCCTAAATTTATGAAAATGGACTGTTGCAGTGGTGGCTGACGTGAAGCCTGATTCTCTGCTATGACATGAAGACTGATTCTCTGCTGACATGAAGCCAGATTGTCTGTTACGGGACCTCTCTCCTCTGCCTGGGTGCTTGGCCTAAATTTATGACAATGGACTGTTGCAGTGGTGGCTGACGTGAAGCCTGATTCTCTGCTATGACATGCAGACTGATTCTCTGCTGACATGAAGCCAGATTCTCTGTTACGGGACCTCTCTCCTCTGCCTGGGTGGTGGGCCTAAATATATGCCAATGGGCTGTTGCACTGGTGGCTGACGTGAAGCCTGATTGTCTGTTACGGGACCTCTCTCCTCTGCCTGGGTGCTGGGCCTAAATATATGCCAATGGACTGTTGCACTGGTGGCTGACGTGAAGCCTGATTGTCTGTTACGGGACCTCTCTCCTCTGCCTGGGTGCTGGGCCTAAATATCTGACAATGGACTGTTGCATTGGTGGCTGACGTGAAGCCTGATTCTCTGCTATGATATGAAGACTGATTCTCTGCTGACATGAAGCCAGATTGTCTGTTACGGGACCTCATCTCCTCTGCCTGGGTGCTGGGCCTAAATTTATGAAAATGGACTGTTACAGTGGTGGGTGACGTGAAGCCTGATTGTCTGCTATGACATGAAGACTGATTCTCTGCTGACATGAAGCCAGATTGTCTGTTACGGGACCTCTCTCCTCTGCCTGGGTGCTGGGCCTAAATTTATGACAATGGACTGTTGCAGTGGTGGCTGACGTGAAGCCTGATTCTCTGCTATGACATGAAGACTGATTCTCTGCTGACATGAAGCCAGATTCTCTGTTACGGGACCTCTCTCCTCTGCCTGGGTGCTTGGCCTAAATTTATGACAATGGACTGTTGCAGTGGTGGCTGACGTGAAGCCTGATTCTCTGCTATGACATGCAGACTGATTCTCTGCTGACATGAAGCCAGATTCTCTGTTACGGGACCTCTCTCCTCTGCCTGGGTGCTGGGCCTAAATATATGCCAATGGACTGTTGCACTGGTGGATGACGTGAAGCCTGATTGTCTGTTACGGGACCTCTGTCCTCTGCCTGGGTGCTGGGCCTAAATATCTGAAAATGGACTATTGCATTGGTTGCTGACGTGAAGCCTGATTCTCTGCTATGATATGAAGACTGATTCTCTGCTGACATGAAGCCAGATTGTCTGTTACGGGACCTCTCTCCTCTGCCTGGGTGCTGGGCCTAAATTTATGAAAATGGACTCGTACAGTGGTGGGTGACGTGAAGCCTGATTCTCTGCTATGATATGAAGACTGATTCTCTGCTGACATGAAGCCAGATTGTCTGTTAAGGGACTTCTCTCCTCTGCCTGGGTGCTGGGCCTAAATTTATGAAAATGGACTGTTACAGTGGTGGGTGACGTGAAGCCTGATTCTCTGCTATGACATGAAGACTGATTCTCTGCTGACATGAAGCCAGATTGTCTGTTACGGGACCTCTCTCCTCTGCCTGGGTGCTGGGCCTAAATTTATGACAATGGACTGTTGCAGTGGTGGCTGACGTGAAGCCTGATTCTCTGCTATGACATGAAGACTGATTCTCTGCTGACATGAAGCCAGATTGTCTGTTACGGGACCTCTCTCCTCTGCCTGGGTGCTGGGCCTAAATTTATGAAAATGGACTCGTTACAGTGGTGGGTGACGTGAAGCCTGATTCTCTGCTATGATATGAAGACTGATTCTCTGCTGACATGAAGCCAGATTGTCTGTTACGGGACCTCTCTCCTCTGCCTGGGTGCTGGGCCTAAATTTATGACAATGGACTGTTGCAGTGGTGGCTGACGTGAAGCCTGATTCTCTGCTATGACATGCAGACTGATTCTCTGCTGACATGAAGCCAGATTCTTGTTACGGGACCTCTCTCCTCTGCCTGGGTGCTGGGCCTAAATATATGCCAATGGACTGTTGCACTGGTGGCTGACGTGAAGCCTGATTGTCTGTTACGGGACCTCTCTCCTCTGCCTGGGTGCTGGGCCTAAATATCTGACAATGGACTGTTGCATTGGTGGCTGACGTGAAGCCTGATTCTCTGCTATAATATGAAGACTGATTCTCTGCTGACATGAAGCCAGATTGTCTGTTACGGGACCTCTCTCCTCTGCCTGGGTGCTGGGCCTAAATTTATGAAAATGGACTCTTACAGTGGTGGGTGACGTGAAGCCTGATTCTCTGCTATGATATGAAGACTGATTCTCTGCTGACATGAAGCCAGATTGTCTGTTACGGGACCTCTCTCCTCTGCCTGGGTGCTGGGCCTAAATTTATGAAAATGGACTGTTACAGTGGTGGGTGACGTGAGGCCTAATTCACTGCTATGACATGAAGACTGATTCTCTGCTGACATGAAGCCAGATTGTCTGTTACGGGACCTCTCTCCTCTGCCTGGGTGCTGGGCCTAAATTTATGACAATGGACTGTTGCAGTGGTGGCTGACGTGAAGCCTGATTCTCTGCTATGACATGAAGACTGATTCTCTGCTGACATGAAGCCAGATTGTCTGTTACGGGACCTCTCTCCTCTGCCTGGGTGCTGGGCCTAAATTTATGAAAATGGACTCTTACAGTGGTGGGTGACGTGAAGCCTGATTCTCTGCTATGATATGAAGACTGATTCTCTGCTGACATGAAGCCAGATTGTCTGTTACGGGACCTCTCTCCTCTGCCTGGGTGCTGGGCCTAAATTTATGACAATGGACTGTTGCAGTGGTGGCTGACGTGAAGCCTGATTCTCTGCTATGACATGAAGACTGATTCTCTGCTGACATGAACCCAGATTGTCTGTTACGGGACCTCTCTCCTCTGCCTGGGTGCTGAGCCTAAATTTATGAAAATGGACTCTTACAGTGGTGGGTGACGTGAAGCCTGATTCTCTGCTATGATATGAAGACTGATTCTTTGCTGACATGAAGCCAGATTGTCTGTTACGGGACCTCTCTCCTCTGCCTGGGTGCTGGGCCTAAATTTATGACAATAGACTGTTGCAGTGGTGGCTGACGTGAAGCCTGATTCTCTGCTATGACATGAAGACTGATTCTCTGCTGACATGAAGCCAGATTGTCTGTTACAGGACCTCTCTCCTCTGCCTGGGTGTTGGGCCTAAATTTATGAAAATGGACTCTTACAGTGGTGGGTGACGTGAAGCCTGATTCTCTGCTATGATATGAAGACTGATTCTCTGCTGACATGAAGCCAGATTGTCTGTTACGGGACCTCTCTCCTCTGCCTGGGTGCTGGGCCTAAATTTATGAAAATGGACTCTTACAGTGGTGGGTGGCGTGAAGCCTGATTCTCTGCTATGATATGAAGACTGATTCTCTGCTGACATGAAGCCAGATTGTCTGTTACGGGACCTCTCTCCTCTGCCTGGGTGCTGGGCCTAAATTATGACAATGGACTTTTGCAGTGGTGGCTGACGTGAAGCCTGATTCTCTGCTATGACATGAAGACTGATTCTCTGCTGACATGAAGCCAGATTGTCTGTTACGGGACCTCTCTCCTCTGCCTGGGTGCTGGGCCTAAATATCTGACAATGGACTGTTGCATTGGTGGCTGACGTGAAGCCTGATTCTCTGCTATGATATGAAGACTGATTCTCTGCTGACATGAAGCCAGATTGTCTGTTACGGGACCTCTCTCCTCTGCCTGGGTGCTGGGCCTAAATTTATGAAAATGGACTGTTACAGTGGTGGGTGACGTGAAGCCTGATTGTCTGCTATGACATGAAGACTGATTCTCTGCTGACATGAAGCCAGATTGTCTGTTACGGGACCTCTCTCCTCTGCCTGGGTGCTGGGCCTAAATTTATGACAATCGACTGTTGCAGTGGTGGCTGACGTGAAGCCTGATTCTCTGCTATGACATGAAGACTGATTCTCTGCTGACATGAAGCCAGATTGTCTGTTACGGGACCTCTCTCCTCTGCCTGGGTGCTGGGCCTAAATTTATGACAATGGACTGTTGCAGTGGTGGCTGACGTGAAGCCTGATTGTCTGCTATGACATGAAGACTGATTCTCTGCTGACATGAAGCCAGATTGTCTGTTACGGGACCTCTCTCCTCTGCCTGGGTGCTTGGCCTAAATTTATGACAATGGACTGTTGCAGTGGTGGCTGACGTGAAGCCTGATTCTCTGCTATGACATGCAGACTGATTCTCTGCTGACATGAAGCTAGATTCTTTGTTACCGGACCTCTCTCCTCTGCCTGGGTGCTGGGCCTAAATATATGCCAATGGACTGTTGCACTGGTGGCTGACGTGAAGCCTAATTGTCTGTTACGGGACCTCTCTCCTCTGCCTGGGTGCTGGGCCTAAATATCTGACAATGGACTGTTGCATTGGTGGCTGACGTGAATCCTGATTCTCTGCTATGATATGAAGACTGATTCTCTGCTGACATGAAGCCAGATTGTCTGTTACGGGACCTGTCTCCTCTGCCTGGGTGCTGGGCCTAAATTTATGACAATGGACTGTTGCAGTGGTGGCTGACGTGAAGCCTGATTCTCTGCTATGACATGAAGACTGATTCTCTGCTGACATGAAGCCAGATTGTCTGTTACGGGACCTCTGTCCTCTGCCTGGGTGCTGGGCCTAAATTTATGAAAATGGACTCTTACAGTGGTGGGTGACGTGAAGCCTGATTCTCTGCTATAATATGAAGACTGATTCTCTGCTGACATGAAGCCAGATTGTCTGTTACGGGACCTCTCTCCTCTGCCTGGGTGCTGGGCCTAAATTTATGACAATGGACTGTTGCAGTGGTGGCTGACGTGAAGCCTGATTCTCTGCTATGACATGAAGACTGATTCTCTGCTGACATGAAGCCAGATTGTCTGTTACGGGACCTCTGTCCTCTGCCTGGGTGCTGGGCCTAAATTTATGAAAATGGACTCTTACAGTGGTGGGTGACGTGAAGCCTGATTGTCTGCTATGACATGAAGACTGATTCTCTGCTGACATGAAGCCAGATTGTCTGTTACGGGACCTCTCTCCTCTGCCTGGGTGCTGGGCCTAAATTTATGACAATCGACTGTTGCAGTGGTGGCTGACGTGAAGCCTGATTCTCTGCTATGACATGAAGACTGATTCTCTGCTGACATGAAGCCAGATTGTCTGTTACGGGACCTCTCTCCTCTGCTTGGGTGCTGGGCCTAAATTTATGACAATGGACTGTTGCAGTGGTGGCTGACGTGAAGCCTGATTGTCTGCTATGACATGAAGACTGATTCTCTGCTGACATGAAGCCAGATTGCCTGTTACGGGACCTCTCTCCTCTGCCTGGGTGCTGGGCCTAAATTTATGAAAATGGACTCTTACAGTGGTGGGTGGCGTGAAGCCTGATTCTCTGCTATGATATGAAAAATGATTCTCTGCTGACATGAAGCCAATTGTCTGTTACGGGACCTCTCTCCTCTGCCTGGGTGCTGGGCCTAAATTTATAAAAATGGACTCTTACAGTGGTGGGTGGCGTGAAGCCTGATTCTCTGCTATGATATGAAGACTGATTCTCTGCTGACATGAAGCCAGATTGTCTGTTAAGGGACCTCTCTCCTCTGCCAGGGTGCTGGGCCTAAATATATGCCAATGGACTGTTGCACTGGTGGCTGACGTGAAGCCTGATTGTCTGTTACGGGACCTCTCTCCTCTGCCTGGGTGCTGGGCCTAAATATCTGACAATGGACTGTTGCATTGGTGGCTGACGTGAATCCTGATTCTCTGCTATGATATGAAGACTGATTCTCTGCTGACATGAAGCCAGATTGTCTGTTACGGGACCTCTCTCCTCTGCCTGGGTGCTGGGCCTAAATTTATGACAATGGACTGTTGCAGTGGTGGCTGACGTGAAGCCTGATTCTCTGCTATGACATGAAGACTGATTCTCTGCTGACATGAAGCCAGATTGTCTGTTACGGGACCTCTCTCCTCTGCCTGGGTGCTGGGCCTAAATTTATGAAAATGGACTCTTACAGTGGTGGGTGACGTAAAGCCTGATTCTCTGCTATGATATGAAGACTGATTCTCTGCTGACATGAAGCCAGATTGTCTGTTACGGGACCTCTCTCCTCTGCCTGGGTGCTGGGCCTAAATTTATGACAATGGACTGTTGCAGTGGTGGCTGACGTGAAGCCTGATTCTCTGCTATGACATGCAGACTGATTCTCTGCTGACATGAAGCTAGATTCTTTGTTACGGGACCTCTCTCCTCTGCCTGGGTGCTGGGCCTAAATATATGCCAATGGACTGTTGCACTGGTGGCTGACGTGAAGCCTGATTGTCTGTTACGGGACCTCTCTCCTCTGCCTGGGTGCTGGGCCTAAATATCTGACAATGGACTGTTGCATTGGTGGCTGACGTGAATCCTGATTCTCTGCTATGATATGAAGACTGATTCTCTGCTGACATGAAGCCAGATTGTCTGTTACGGGACCTCTCTCCTCTGCCTGGGTGCTGGGCCTAAATTTATGACAATGGACTGTTGCAGTGGTGGCTGACGTGAAGCCTGATTCTCTGCTATGACATGAAGACTGATTCTCTGCTGACATGAAGCCAGATTGTCTGTTACGGGACCTCTCTCCTCTGCCTGGGTGTTGGGCCTAAATTTATGAAAATGGACTCTTACAGTGGTGGGTGACGTGAAGCCTGATTCTCTGCTATGATATGAAGACTGATTCTCTGCTGACATGAAGCCAGATTGTCTGTTACGGGACCTCTCTCCTCTGCCTGGGTGCTGGGCCTAAATTTATGACAATGGACTGTTGCAGTGGTGGCTGACGTGAAGCCTGATTCTCTGCTATGACATGAAGACTGATTCTCTGCTGACATGAAGCCATATTGTCTGTTTCGGGACCTCTGTCCTCTGCCTGGGTGCTGGGCCTAAATTTATGAAAATGGACTCTTACAGTGGTGGGTGACGTGAAGCCTGATTCTCTGCTATAATATGAAGACTGATTCTCTGCTGACATGAAGCCAGATTGTCTGTTACGGAACCTCTCTCCTCTGCCTGGGTGCTGGGCCTAAATTTATGAAAATGGACTCTTACAGTGGTGGGTGGCGTGAAGCCTGATTCTCTGCTATGATATGAAGACTGATTCTCTGCTGACATGAAGCCATATTGTCTGTTACGGGACCTCTCTCCTCTGCCTGGGTGCTGGGCCTAAATTTATGACAATGGACTGTTGCAGTGGTGGCTGACGTGAAGCCTGATTCTCTGCTATGACATGAAGACTGATTCTCTGCTGACATGAAGCCAGATTGTCTGTTACGGGACCTCTCTCCTCTGCCTGGGTGCTGGGCCTAAATTTATGAAAATGGACTCTTACAGTGGTGGGTGACGTAAAGCCTGATTCTCTGCTATGATATGAAGACTGATTCTCTGCTGACATGAAGCCAGATTGTCTGTTACTGGACCTCTCTCCTCTGCCTGGGTGCTTGGCCTAAATTTATGACAATGGACTGTTGCAGTGGTGGCTGACGTGAAGCCTGATTCTCTGCTATGACATGCAGACTGATTCTCTGCTGACATGAAGCTAGATTCTTTGTTACGGGACCTCTCTCCTCTGCCTGGGTGCTGGGCCTAAATATATGCCAATGGACTGTTGCACTGGTGGCTGACGTGAAGCCTGATTGTCTGTTACGGGACCTCTCTCCTCTGCCTGGGTGCTGGGCCTAAATATCTGACAATGGACTGTTGCATTGGTGGCTGACGTGAATCCTGATTCTCTGCTATGATATGAAGACTAAATCTCTGCTGACATGAAGCCAGATTGTCTGTTACGGGACCTCTCTCCTCTGCCTGGGTGCTGGGCCTAAATTTATGACAATGGACTGTTGCAGTGGTGGCTGACGTGAAGCCTGATTCTCTGCTATGACATGCAGACTGATTCTCTGCTGACATGAAGCTAGATTCTTTGTTACGGGACCTCTCTCCTCTGCCTGGGTGCTGGGCCTAAATATATGCCAATGGACTGTTGCACTGGTGGCTGACGTGAAGCCTGATTGTCTGTTACGGGACCTCTCACCTCTGCCTGGGTGCTGGGCCTAAATATCTGACAATGGACTGTTGCATTGGTGGCTGACGTGAATCCTGATTCTCTGCTATGATATGAAGACTGATTCTCTGCTGACATGAAGCCAGATTGTCTGTTACGGGACCTCTCTCCTCTGCCTGGGTGCTGGGCCTAAATTTATGACAATGGACTGTTGCAGTGGTGGCTGACGTGAAGCCTGATTCTCTGCTATGACATGAAGACTGATTCTCTGCTGACATGAAGCCAGATTGTCTGTTACGGGACCTCTCTCCTCTGCCTGGGTGTTGGGCCTAAATTTATGAAAATGGACTCTTACAGTGGTGGGTGACGTGAAGCCTGATTCTCTGCTATGATATGAAGACTGATTCTCTGCTGACATGAAGCCAGATTGTCTGTTACGGGACCTCTCTCCTCTGCCTGGGTGCTGGGCCTAAATTTATGACAATGGACTGTTGCAGTGGTGGCTGACGTGAAGCCTGATTCTCTGCTATGACATGAAGACTGATTCTCTGCTGACATGAAGCCAGATTGTCTGTTTCGGGACCTCTGTCCTCTGCCTGGGTGCTGGGCCTAAATTTATGAAAATGGACTCTTACAGTGGTAGGTGACGTGAAGCCTGATTCTCTGCTATAATATGAAGACTGATTCTCTGCTGACATGAAGCCAGATTGTCTGTTACGGAACCTCTCTCCTCTGCCTGGGTGCTGGGCCTAAATTTATGAAAATGGACTCTTACAGTGGTGGGTGGCGTGAAGCCTGATTCTCTGCTATGATATGAAGACTGATTCTCTGCTGACATGAAGCCAGATTGTCTGTTACGGGACCTCTCTCCTCTGCCTGGGTGCTGGGCCTAAATTTATGACAATGGACTGTTGCAGTGGTGGCTGACGTGAAGCCTGATTCTCTGCTATGACATGAAGACTGATTCTCTGCTGACATGAAGCCAGATTGTCTGTTACGGGACCTCTCTCCTCTGCCTGGGTGCTGGGCCTAAATTTATGAAAATGGACTCTTACAGTGGTGGGTGACGTAAAGCCTGATTCTCTGCTATGATATGAAGACTGATTCTCTGCTGACATGAAGCCAGATTGTCTGTTACGGGACCTCTCTCCTCTGCCTGGGTGCTTGGCCTAAATTTATGACAATGGACTGTTGCAGTGGTGGCTGACGTGAAGCCTGATTTTCTGCTATGACATGCAGACTGATTCTCTGCTGACATGAAGCTAGATTCTTTGTTACGGGACCTCTCTCCTCTGCCTGGGTGCTGGGCCTAAATATATGCCAATGGACTGTTGCACTGGTGGCTGACGTGAAGCCTGATTGTCTGTTACGGGACCTCTCTCCTCTGCCTGGGTGCTGGGCCTAAATATCTGACAATGGACTGTTGCATTGGTGGCTGACGTGAATCCTGATTCTCTGCTATGATATGAAGACTGATTCTCTGCTGACATGAAGCCAGATTGTCTGTTACGGGACCTCTCTCCTCTGCCTGGGTGCTGGGCCTAAATTTATGACAATGGACTGTTGCAGTGGTGGCTGACGTGAAGCCTGATTCTCTGCTATGACATGAAGACTGATTCTCTGCTGACATGAAGCCAGATTGTCTGTTACGGGACCTCTCTCCTCTGCCTGGGTGCTGGGCCTAAATTTATGAAAATGGACTCTTACAGTGGTGGGTGACGTGAAGCCTGATTCTCTGCTATGATATGAAGACTGATTCTCTGCTGACATGAAGCCAGATTGTCTGTTACGGGACCTCTCTCCTCTGCCTGGGTGCTGGGCCTAAATTGATGACAATGGACTGTTGCAGTGGTGGCTGACGTGAAGCCTGATTCTCTGCTATGACATGCAGACTGATTCTCTGCTGACATGAAGCTAGATTCTTTGTTACGGGACCTCTCTCCTCTGCCTGGGTGCTGGGCCTAAATATATGCCAATGGACTGTTGCAGTGGTGGCTGACGTGAAGCCAGATTGTCTGTTACGGGACCTCTCTCCTCTGCCTGGGTGCTGGGCCTAAATTTATGACAATGGACTGTTGCAGTGGTGGCTGACGTGAAGCCTGATTCTCTGCTATGACATGCAGACTGATTCTCTGCTGACATGAAGCTAGATTCTTTGTTACGGGACCTCTCTCCTCTGTCTGGGTGCTGGGCCTAAATTTATGACAATGGACTGTTGCAGTGGTGGCTGACGTGAAGCCTGATTCTCTGCTATGACATGAAGACTGATTCTCTGCTGACATGAAGCCAGATTGTCTGTTACGGGACCTCTCTCCTCTGCCTGGGTGTTGGGCCTAAATTTATGAAAATGGACTCTTACAGTGGTGGGTGACGAGAAGCCTGATTCTCTGCTATGATATGAAGACTGATTCTCTGCTGACATGAAGCCAGATTGTCTGTTACGGGACCTCTCTCCTCTGCCTGGGTGTTTTGCCTAAATTTATGACAATGGACTGTTGCAGTGGTGGCTGACGTGAAGCCTGATTCTCTGCTATGACATGAAGACTGATTCTCTGCTGACATGAAGCCAGATTGTCTGTTACGGGACCTCTCTCCTCTGCCTGGGTGCTGGGCCTAAATTTATGAAAATGGACTCTTACAGTGGTGGGTGACGTGAAGCCTGATTCTCTGCTATGATATGAAGACTGATTCTCTGCTGACATGAAGCCAGATTGTCTGTTACGGGACCTCTCTCCTCTGCCTGGGTGTTGGGCCTAAATTTATGAAAATGGACTCTTACAGTGGTGGGTGACGTGAAGCCTGATTCTCTGCTATGATATGAAGACTGATTCTCTGCTGACATGAAGCCAGATTGTCTGTTACGGGACCTCTCTCCTCTGCCTGGGTGCTTGGCCTAAATTTATGACAATGGACTGTTGCAGTGGTGGCTGACGTGAAGCCTGATTCTCTGCTATGACATGAAGACTGATTCTCTGCTGACATGAAGCCAGATTGTCTGTTACGGGACCTCTGTCCTCTGCCTGGGTGCTGGGCCTAAATTTATGAAAATGGACTCTTACAGTGGTGGGTGACGTAAAGCCTGATTCTCTGCTATGATATGAAGACTGATTCTCTGCTGACATGAAGCCAGATTGTCTGTTACTGGACCTCTCTCCTCTGCCTGGGTGCTTGGCCTAAATTTATGACAATGGACTGTTGCAGTGGTGGCTGACGTGAAGCCTGATTCTCTGCTATGACATGCAGACTGATTCTCTGCTGACATGAAGCTAGATTCTTTGTTACGGGACCTCTCTCCTCTGCCTGGGTGCTGGGCCTAAATATATGCCAATGGACTGTTGCACTGGTGGCTGACGTGAAGCCTGATTGTCTGTTACGGGACTTCTCTCCTCTGCCTGGGTGCTGGGCCTAAATATCTGACAATGGACTGTTGCATTGGTGGCTGACGTGAATCCTGATTCTCTGCTATGATATGAAGACTAAATCTCTGCTGACATGAAGCCAGATTGTCTGTTACGGGACCTCTCTCCTCTGCCTGGGTGCTGGGCCTAAATTTATGACAATGGACTGTTGCAGTGGTGGCTGACGTGAAGCCTGATTCTCTGCTATGACATGCAGACTGATTCTCTGCTGACATGAAGCTAGATTCTTTGTTACGGGACCTCTCTCCTCTGCCTGGGTGCTGGGCCTAAATATATGCCAATGGACTGTTGCACTGGTGGCTGACGTGAAGCCTGATTGTCTGTTACGGGACCTCTCACCTCTGCCTGGGTGCTGGGCCTAAATATCTGACAATGGACTGTTGCATTGGTGGCTGACGTGAATCCTGATTCTCTGCTATGATATGAAGACTGATTCTCTGCTGACATGAAGCCAGATTGTCTGTTACGGGACCTCTCTCCTCTGCCTGGGTGCTGGGCCTAAATTTATGACAATGGACTGTTGCAGTGGTGGCTGACGTGAAGCCTGATTCTCTGCTATGACATGAAGACTGATTCTCTGCTGACATGAAGCCAGATTGTCTGTTACGGGACCTCTCTCCTCTGCCTGGGTGTTGGGCCTAAATTTATGAAAATGGACTCTTACAGTGGTGGGTGACGTGAAGCCTGATTCTCTGCTATGATATGAAGACTGATTCTCTGCTGACATGAAGCCAGATTGTCTGTTACGGGACCTCTCTCCTCTGCCTGGGTGCTGGGCCTAAATTTATGACAATGGACTGTTGCAGTGGTGGCTGACGTGAAGCCTGATTCTCTGCTATGACATGAAGACTGATTCTCTGCTGACATGAAGCCAGATTGTCTGTTTCGGGACCTCTGTCCTCTGCCTGGGTGCTGGGCCTAAATTTATGAAAATGGACTCTTACAGTGGTAGGTGACGTGAAGCCTGATTCTCTGCTATAATATGAAGACTGATTCTCTGCTGACATGAAGCCAGATTGTCTGTTACGGAACCTCTCTCCTCTGCCTGGGTGCTGGGCCTAAATTTATGAAAATGGACTCTTACAGTGGTGGGTGGCGTGAAGCCTGATTCTCTGCTATGATATGAAGACTGATTCTCTGCTGACATGAAGCCAGATTGTCTGTTACGGGACCTCTCTCCTCTGCCTGGGTGCTGGGCCTAAATTTATGACAATGGACTGTTGCAGTGGTGGCTGACGTGAAGCCTGATTCTCTGCTATGACATGAAGACTGATTCTCTGCTGACATGAAGCCAGATTGTCTGTTACGGGACCTCTCTCCTCTGCCTGGGTGCTGGGCCTAAATTTATGAAAATGGACTCTTACAGTGGTGGGTGACGTAAAGCCTGATTCTCTGCTATGATATGAAGACTGATTCTCTGCTGACATGAAGCCAGATTGTCTGTTACGGGACCTCTCTCCTCTGCCTGGGTGCTTGGCCTAAATTTATGACAATGGACTGTTGCAGTGGTGGCTGACGTGAAGCCTGATTTTCTGCTATGACATGCAGACTGATTCTCTGCTGACATGAAGCTAGATTCTTTGTTACGGGACCTCTCTCCTCTGCCTGGGTGCTGGGCCTAAATATATGCCAATGGACTGTTGCACTGGTGGCTGACGTGAAGCCTGATTGTCTGTTACGGGACCTCTCTCCTCTGCCTGGGTGCTGGGCCTAAATATCTGACAATGGACTGTTGCATTGGTGGCTGACGTGAATCCTGATTCTCTGCTATGATATGAAGACTGATTCTCTGCTGACATGAAGCCAGATTGTCTGTTACGGGACCTCTCTCCTCTGCCTGGGTGCTGGGCCTAAATTTATGACAATGGACTGTTGCAGTGGTGGCTGACGTGAAGCCTGATTCTCTGCTATGACATGAAGACTGATTCTCTGCTGACATGAAGCCAGATTGTCTGTTACGGGACCTCTCTCCTCTGCCTGGGTGCTGGGCCTAAATTTATGAAAATGGACTCTTACAGTGGTGGGTGACGTGAAGCCTGATTCTCTGCTATGATATGAAGACTGATTCTCTGCTGACATGAAGCCAGATTGTCTGTTACGGGACCTCTCTCCTCTGCCTGGGTGCTGGGCCTAAATTTATGACAATGGACTGTTGCAGTGGTGGCTGACGTGAAGCCTGATTCTCTGCTATGACATGCAGACTGATTCTCTGCTGACATGAAGCTAGATTCTTTGTTACGGGACCTCTCTCCTCTGCCTGGGTGCTGGGCCTAAATATATGCCAAGGGACTGTTGCAGTGGTGGCTGACGTGAAGCCTGATTGTCTGTTACGGGACCTCTCTCCACTGCCTGGGTGCTGGGCCTAAATATCTAACAATGGACTGTTGCATTGGTGGCTGACGTGAATCCTTATTGTCTGCTATGATATGAAGACTGATTCTCTGCTGACATGAAGCCAGATTGTCTGTTACGGGACCTCTCTCCTCTGTCTGGGTGCTGGGCCTAAATTTATGACAATGGACTGTTGCAGTGGTGGCTGACGTGAAGCCTGATTCTCTGCTATGACATGAAGACTGATTCTCTGCTGACATGAAGCCAGATTGTCTGTTACGGGACCTCTCTCCTCTGCCTGGGTGTTGGGCCTAAATTTATGAAAATGGACTCTTACAGTGGTGGGTGACGAGAAGCCTGATTCTCTGCTATGATATGAAGACTGATTCTCTGCTGACATGAAGCCAGATTGTCTGTTACGGGACCTCTCTCCTCTGCCTGGGTGCTTTGCCTAAATTTATGACAATGGACTGTTGCAGTGGTGGCTGACGTGAAGCCTGATTCTCTGCTATGACATGAAGACTGATTCTCTGCTGACATGAAGCCAGATTGTCTGTTACGGGACCTCTGTCCTCTGCCTGGGTGCTGGGCCTAAATTTATAAAATGGACTCTTACAGTGGTGGGTGACGTGAAGCCTGATTCTCTGCTATGATATGAAGACTGATTCTCTGCTGACATGAAGCCAGATTGTCTGTTACGGGACCTCTCTCCTCTGCCTGGGTGTTGGGCCTAAATTTATGAAAATGGACTCTTACAGTGGTGGGTGACGTGAAGCCTGATTCTCTGCTATGATATGAAGACTGATTCTCTGCTGACATGAAGCCAGATTGTCTGTTACGGGACCTCTCTCCTCTGCCTGGGTGCTTTGCCTAAATTTATGACAATGGACTGTTGCAGTGGTGGCTGACGTGAAGCCTGATTCTCTGCTATGACATGAAGACTGATTCTCTGCTGACATGAAGCCAGATTGTCTGTTACGGGACCTCTGTCCTCTGCCTGGGTGCTGGGCCTAAATTTATGAAAATGGACTCTTACAGTGGTGGGTGACGTGAAGCCTGATTCTCTGCTATAATATGAAGACTGATTCTCTGCTGACATGAAGCCAGATTGTCTGTTACGGGACCTCTCTCCTCTGCCTGGGTGCTGGGCCTAAATTTATGAAAATGGACTCTTACAGTGGTGGGTGGCGTGAAGCCTGATTCTCTGCTATGATATGAAGACTGATTCTCTGCTGACATGAAGCCAGATTGTCTGTTAAGGGACTTCTCTCCTCTGCCTGGGTGCTGGGCCTAAATTTATGAAAATGGACTGTTACAGTGGTGGGTGACGTGAAGCCTGATTCTCTGCTATGACATGAAGACTGATCTCTGCTGACATGAAGCCAGATTGTCTGTTACGGGACCTCTCTCCTCTGCCTGGGTGCTGGGCCTAAATTTATGAAAATGGACTCTTACAGTGGTGGGTGACGTAAAGCCTGATTCTCTGCTATGATATGAAGACTGATTCTCTGCTGACATGAAGCCAGATTGTGTGTTACGGGACCTCTCTCCTCTGCCTGGGTGCTTGGCCTAAATTTATGACAATGGACTGTTGCAGTGGTGGCTGACGTGAAGCCTGATTCTCTGCTATGACATGCAGACTGATTCTCTGCTGACATGAAGCTAGATTCTTTGTTATGGGACCTCTCTCCTCTGCCTGGGTGCTGGGCCTAAATATATGCGAATGGACTGTTGCACTGGTGGCTGACGTGAAGCCTGATTGTCTGTTACGGGACCTCTCTCCTCTGCCTGGGTGCTGGGCCTAAATATCTGACAATGGACTGTTGCATTGGTGGCTGACGTGAATCCTGATTCTCTGCTATGATATGAAGACTGATTCTCTGCTGACATGAAGCCAGATTGTCTGTTACGGGACCTCTCTCCTCTGCCTGGGTGCTTGGCCTAAATTTATGACAATGGACTGTTGCAGTGGTGGCTGACGTGAAGCCTGATTCTCTGCTATGACATGAAGACTGATTCTCTGCTGGCATGAAGCCAGATTGTCTGTTACGGGACCTCTCTCCTCTGCCTGGGTGCTGGGCCTAAATTTATGAAAATGGACTCTTACAGTGGTGGGTGACGTGAAGCCTGATTCTCTGCTATGATATGAAGACTGATTCTCTGCTGACATGAAGCCAGATTGTCTGTTACGGGACCTCTCTCCTCTGCCTGGGTGCTGGGCCTAATTTTATGACAATGGACTGTTGCAGTGGTGGCTGACGTGAAGCCTGATTCTCTGCGATGACATGCAGACTGATTCTCTGCTGACATGAAGCTAGATTCTTTGTTACGGGACCTCTCTCCTCTGCCTGGGTGCTGGGCCTAAATATATGCCAATGGACTGTTGCACTGGTGGCTGACGTGAATCCTGATTCTCTGCTATGATATGAAGACTGATTCTCTGCTGACATGAAGCCAGATTGTCTGTTACGGGACCTCTCTCCTCTGCCTGGGTGCTGGGTCTAAATTTATGACAATGGACTGTTGCAGTGGTGGCTGACGTGAAGCCTGATTCTCTGCTATGACATGAAGACTGATTCTCTGCTGACATGAAGCCAGATTGTCTGTTACGGGACCTCTCTCCTCTGCCTGGGTGCTGGGCCTAAATTTATGAAAATGGACTCTTACAGTGGTGGCTGACGTGAAGCCTGATTCTCTGCTATGATATGAAGACTGATTCTCTGCTGACATGAAGCCAGATTGTCTGTTACGGGACCTCTCTCCTCTGCCTGGGTGCTGGGCCTAAATTTATGACAATGGACTGTTGCAGTGGTGGCTGACGTAAAGCCTGATTCTCTGCTATGACATGAAGACTGATTCTCTGCTGACATGAAGCCAGATTGTCTGTTACGGGACCTCTCTCCTCTGCCTGGGTGCTGGGCCTAAATTTATGAAAATGGACTCTTACAGTGGTGGGTGGCGTGAAGCCTGATTCTCTGCTATGATATGAAGACTGATTCTCTGCTGACATGAAGCCAGATTGTCTGTTAAGGGACTTCTCTCCTCTGCCTGGGTGCTGGGCCTAAATTTATGAAAATGGACTGTTACAGTGGTGGGTGACGTGAAGCCTGATTCTCTGCTATGACATGAAGACTGATCTCTGCTGACATGAAGCCAGATTGTCTGTTACGGGACCTCTCTCCTCTGCCTGGGTGCTGGGCCTAAATTTATGAAAATGGACTCTTACAGTGGTGGGTGACGTAAAGCCTGATTCTCTGCTATGATATGAAGACTGATTCTCTGCTGACATGAAGCCAGATTGTGTGTTACGGGACCTCTCTCCTCTGCCTGGGTGCTTGGCCTAAATTTATGACAATGGACTGTTGCAGTGGTGGCTGACGTGAAGCCTGATTCTCTGCTATGACATGCAGACTGATTCTCTGCTGACATGAAGCTAGATTCTTTGTTATGGGACCTCTCTCCTCTGCCTGGGTGCTGGGCCTAAATATATGCGAATGGACTGTTGCACTGGTGGCTGACGTGAAGCCTGATTGTCTGTTACGGGACCTCTCTCCTCTGCCTGGGTGCTGGGCCTAAATATCTGACAATGGACTGTTGCATTGGTGGCTGACGTGAATCCTGATTCTCTGCTATGATATGAAGACTGATTCTCTGCTGACATGAAGCCAGATTGTCTGTTACGGGACCTCTCTCCTCTGCCTGGGTGCTTGGCCTAAATTTATGACAATGGACTGTTGCAGTGGTGGCTGACGTGAAGCCTGATTCTCTGCTATGACATGAAGACTGATTCTCTGCTGGCATGAAGCCAGATTGTCTGTTACGGGACCTCTCTCCTCTGCCTGGGTGCTGGGCCTAAATTTATGAAAATGGACTCTTACAGTGGTGGGTGACGTGAAGCCTGATTCTCTGCTATGATATGAAGACTGATTCTCTGCTGACATGAAGCCAGATTGTCTGTTACGGGACCTCTCTCCTCTGCCTGGGTGCTGGGCCTAATTTATGACAATGGACTGTTGCAGTGGTGGCTGACGTGAAGCCTGATTCTCTGCTATGACATGCAGACTGATTCTCTGCTGACATGAAGCCTAGATTCTTTGTTACGGGACCTCTCTCCTCTGCCTGGGTGCTGGGCCTAAATATATGCCAATGGACTGTTGCACTGGTGGCTGACGTGAAGCCTGATTCTCTGCTATGATATGAAGACTGATTCTCTGCTGACATGAAGCCAGATTGTCTGTTACGGGACCTCTCTCCTCTGCCTGGGTGCTGGGTCTAAATTTATGACAATGGACTGTTGCAGTGGTGGCTGACGTGAAGCCTGATTCTCTGCTATGACATGAAGACTGATTCTCTGCTGACATGAAGCCAGATTGTCTGTTACGGGACCTCTCTCCTCTGCCTGGGTGCTGGGCCTAAATTTATGAAAATGGACTCTTACAGTGGTGGCTGACGTGAAGCCTGATTCTCTGCTATGATATGAAGACTGATTCTCTGCTGACATGAAGCCAGATTGTCTGTTACGGGACCTCTCTCCTCTGCCTGGGTGCTGGGCCTAAATTTATGACAATGGACTGTTGCAGTGGTGGCTGACGTAAAGCCTGATTCTCTGCTATGACATGAAGACTGATTCTCTGCTGACATGAAGCCAGATTGTCTGTTACGGGACCTCTCTCCTCTGCCTGGGTGCTGGGCCTAAATTTATGAAAATGGACTCTTACAGTGGTGGGTGACGTGAAGCCTGATTCTCTGCTATGATATGAAGACTGATTCTCTGCTGACATGAAGCCAGATTGTCTGTTACGGGACCTCTCTCCTCTGCCTGGGTGCTGGGCCTAAATTTATGACAATGGACTGTTGCAGTGGTGGCTGACGTGAAGCCTGATTCTCTGCTATGACATGAAGACTGATTCTCTGCTGACATGAAGCCAGATTGTCTGTTACGGGACCTCTCTCCTCTGCCTGGGTGCTGGGCCTAAATTTATGAAAATGGACTCTTACAGTGGTGGGTGACGTGAAGCCTGATTCTCTGCTATGATATGAAGACTGATTCTCTGCTGACATGAAGCCAGATTGTCTGTTACGGGACCTCTCTCCTCTGCCTGGGTGCTGGGCCTAAATTTATGACAATGGACTGTTGCAGTGGTGGCTGACGTGAAGCCTGATTATCTGCTATGACATGCAGACTGATTCTCTGCTGACATGAAGACAGATTCTCTGTTACGGGACCTCTCTCCTCTGCCTGGGTGCCGGGGCCTAGATATCTGAGAATGGACTGTTCCAGTGGTGGGTGACGTGAAGCCAGATTCTCTGCTATGGGACCTCTCTCCAATTGATTTTGGTAAATTTTTATTATAATACATTTCCCTATCCACATTTGTTTGCAGGGGATTTACCTACATGTTGCTGCCTTTTGCAGCCCTCTAGCCCTTTCCTGGGCTGTTTTACAGCCTTTTTAGTACCGAAAAGTTCGGGTCCCCATTGACTTCAATGGGGTTCGGGTTCGGGACGAAGTTCGGATCGGGTTCGGATCCCGAACCCGAACATTTCTGGGAAGTTCGGCCGAACTTCTCGAACCCGAACATCCAGGTGTTCTCTGAACTCTAATTATGATCAGACCAAAAGCGATCGGCTGGATAATTTTTCATAGAAAAAACATTAATTTTTTTTTTTTGTATGGGTTTTTAATACATTAAATAAGAAAATCATAATAAAGTCTCTTAATAGTTTATTAGAAATAATGCAGACAATTAAAAAAATCCCCATCAATTCCAATACAAGGCAAGTAAAAAGCTCAGAACTAAATTATTGCAGGATGTCGTAATGGTTCGGTAATTCGACAATGGTTAATCCTTTCAGTTTGGTGTATCAGAGTTTGGTCTGTCACTGTGCAGGCAGTCAAAGGTACCCGTCCTACATTTTTTTTTCACAAAAGGCAATCCCTGATATGGGACGTAACAGGGATTAAACTGATGAGAAGAGAACTGCAGAAAATACCACTCATATC
Source organism: Bufo gargarizans (assembly GCF_014858855.1). Classification (NCBI taxonomy): domain Eukaryota; kingdom Metazoa; phylum Chordata; class Amphibia; order Anura; family Bufonidae; genus Bufo; species Bufo gargarizans. The sequence continues at coordinate 143,779,563 of NC_058086.1, forward strand.
GGGTGTGACAGTAAATTGCACGGCGCAGACGCAGTGACCGTGGATTCAAACAAAGGGGAGGGAGCCAGCGTTTTTTTAACCATCTCCCCGTTCGAAAAATCAATTCAATAAATGGACCCCAGATTGGGGACGTAACAGGGATTAAACTGATGAGAAGAGAATTACAGAAAATACCACTCATATCGGGTGTGATAGTAAATTGCATGGCGCAGATGCAGTGATTGTGGATTCAAACAAAGGGGAGGGAGACAGTTTTTTTTAACCATCTCCCCGTTCAAAAAATCAATTCAATTTACCTTTCCGGGACCCTTGGTGTTGTACGTGGCTGGGTGGAGGAAGAAACCTTCAATGACATTAACGGGACATGGCTAGCTTGGTATCCAACCTTGTGCAAATGGGAAGTTTGCGGTTGGGCAAATGGACTGTTTGCGGTTGTTTGCGGTGCATTAAAAGGGGAGTTTGGTCTGTCAATGTCTGTGAAGCGGGCGTAACCCTTACACTACCTGATCGATACAACATTATACCTGATCGTATACACACACTTGATGTTTTAAACCACGTTGTTCAATATATTTTAGGATTGTTAGTGCTCAGTCCTACGCGTAACTGTCGCAAGTGCATGAGGAGCTACAGATGTGGCAGCGAGGTCCGAGAGGTGTGTGGGGGTGGGAGATCCGGGGGGGGGGCCATAAGTTTTTTTTGCTATGGGGCCCAGTCATTTCTAGCTACGCCCCTGGATTCACCCCTAGATTAGAAACTCCAAAAAAGTGACCCCATTTTAGAAACTACGGGATAGGGTGGCAATTTTGTTGGTACTAGTTTAGGGTACATATGATTTTTGGTTGCTCTATATTACACTTTTTGTGAGGCAAGGTAACAAGAAATAGCTGTTTTGGCACTGTTTTTTTGTTTTGTTATTTTCAACATTCATCTGACAGGTTAGATCATGTGATATTTTTATAGACCAGGTTGTCACGGATGCGGCGATACCTAATATGTATACTTTTTTTTATTTATGTAAGTTTTACACAATGGTTTCTATTTTTAAACAAAAAAAAACATGTTTTAGTGTTTCCATAGTCTGAGAGCCATAATTTTTTCAGTTTTTGGGCGATTACCTTGGGTAGGGTATGTTTTTGCAGCATGAGATGACGGTTTTATTAGCACTATTTTGGGCTGCGTGTGACTTTTTAATCGCTTGCTATTACACTTTTTGTGATGTAAGGTGACAAAAAATTGTTTATTTAGCACAGTTTTTATTTTTTACGGTGTTCACCTGAGAGGTTGAGCCGGTAAATACGAACGCGGCGATACCAAATACGTATACTTTTTTTTATTTATGTAAGTTTTATGTAAGTTTTAAACAATAACAGCTTTTTTAAAACAAAAAAATGATGTTTTAGTGTCTCCATATTCTGAGGCAAATTTTTTTTATTTTTTGGGAGATTGTATCAGGTAGGGGCTCATTTTTTGCGGGATGAGGTGACGGTTAGATTGGTACTATTTTGGTGGGCAAACGCCTTTTTGATCGCTAGCTGTTGTACCTTTTGTGATGTAAGGTGACAAAAAAATTGTTTATTTAGCACAGTTTTTATTTTTTATTTTTTACGGTATTCATCTGAGGGCTTAGATCATGTGATATGTTTATATAGCCGGTCGATACGGACGCGGCGATACCTAATATGTATACTTTTGTTTCTCCCCCTATTTTTTACCAATTTTTTTTTTTTACTTTATTTGTGGAAAATGAAGTTTTTGTTTATTTTTACTTAAAACTTTAAATTTTGGGGGGGAAAACTTTATTTTTTCAACTTTTTTTCACTTTATTTTTTGTCCCACTTTGGGACTTGAACTTTTGGGGGTCTAATCCTTTACAATGCATTTCAAGACTTCTGTTTTGGAATGCATTGGCTGTATGAGTAATACTGTGTGTATTACTCATACAGCTTCCGGCCTGTAAGATCCAGAGAGCTGGATCTCACAGGCTCTTCAACGGAAGGCAGCGCAATGCCTTCCTTAGACATCGCGCTGCCTTCCATGCCATTGGGTCCCCCCCACAACCCCATGGGGACCCGATATCACCACCGACGCCGCAACTTAGAAAAGCCGCAAACCGCGATCGCCGACACGGGGGTGGGGTGGGGGGGGTCACATTTAGCCGAGGTGCCACCGGGCGGCGGTGATCGGAACAACACATGATGTAACGGTACGCCATGGGTCCTTAAGGACTCGGGATCCATGCCGTACTGGTACGTCATGGGTCCCTAAGGGGTTAAGCAGAGGGGCTGACATGGGAGCAGGGTCCATCACCCAAGTTAACTTTACTCATTTTGCTGTGATATGGTGACACATGTATAAAGTAGACATTATTTTGTCCAAAGGAGTTGAAGAGCTGAAAACATCTCAGCAATAGCTATATGAATATTTAAAATACTGAGGACCAATCAGATACAGGCATGTGTGGAGATGGGAGCACTGATGACACCACAGAAGCTACTGAGGACCAATCAGATTCAAGTTTGTGTGATGAAGGCACACATGAGGGGACAACCAATGAAATTACAGATTATAGCAAGGACCAATCAGATTGCGGCAGGTGTGATGATGTCACAGAAGCTAGTGACATCACCGAGTTCTGAGCCTTGGAAAACCACTGCCTGACATTACCTCGGACAGAATATCTCTGGATATAGAGAGAGACAGATAGGCTTGTGCTTTTGCTCAGCAAATCCTTGTTTTCGCTTAGCGAGTCGTTTACTTTGCGCCATGGAGATCCGGGGTTTGGCATTCTTGCCTTTTCTCTGGGTCATATGGACGCTATCGGGCCTTTGTGCCCTGATTGCCTTGACTGTCATCCCAGGCCATGTAAAATATCCTTACATCAGGTAAGAGGGGACGGGGTGGGATTCCTCTGTAGTATCATTACTGTTATTACCGTATTATCAGTTTATTCCTGGAATGTTATGATTATTATTATTATTATTAGTGGATTATTAATAAGCTCCATCTCATAACTGTTAGTACAGAAAACATCCCATTGTGCGGGAAGACTGAGGTTTCATGCACAGGCCTTCATCTAATCTGCTCTGGAGTGAGATGCACAAGCCTCTTCAGAAATTAGGAGCATCTCTGACCTCCATGCACCAAAAAAAAAAAAAAATGCACCAACTATGACAGGCATAACTTATAAGCAAATTTGCCAGTCTGCAGAGGCCCCACCCCCTCCTACTGAGCCCATCTAGAACACACCCACTTTTTTGGAAAACTTGCAAGCATGGCTTAAAAATGAAAAAAAGTCTTACATTTTCTACAAAATGCCGCCTACTCAAAAATGTGCTACTTTTCTAGAAAACTGAAGGAGGAAAAAAAATTATAGTGAATAAATAAATTATGATTATTGTGTTATTGGCTTTTACCACTGGTTGTACTGGGTAAATAATGGCTATATAGTGGGGCAAGTGATAGCATGGGGATGGGATGCGAAATATGACGCAGTTGCCCATTCAGTTTCTGATTTCCTTTTACAAAGGGCCTCTGACAAATAACAGTTGCAACTCACTGGTTGCTATGGGCGACGGCTCCATATCGTTCCCATTGTTGTTTGTCTTCTATTTGTGTCTGGACATTAGACCATATTATGGAGGATGATTGGAAGGATGGAAGGAAATAAAGTCTCCTCTGCTATTAGAAGACATGACGCAATCCTGCTGACGTTTGTGTCCTAATAACACCCAATATTTTGCTTTCTTTCTCAGTGACACGGGAGCAATATTCCCCGAATCGGTGGTCTTTACAGTGGTCTTCTTAATATCTGCCATTCTAGGTAAGTGGATTTAGAGAGATAACATCATGAGGAGATCAGCGGCTCAGCGCTCAGTGATGACGTTCTCCCTAATCACTATTCACTGCTGAGCGGCGGCCATCACTGGAGATTATAATCATCACTGAGTCCTGGAGGTTATCACAAGTGTCTATGGACTTTCCCGGATGATCCCATGTATTGTCTATTTCAGGAGCTGGCAACGCTTCCATCATGTACCGGTTCATGATCATCCGGTCTGAACAATCAGAGAGGCGACATATCATCTGCCAGAGAATCCTCTATGTCATTGCATGGATGGGCTGCATTGGGACCGCTGTGACCGCCATAGTTTCGGTAAGTTTATATACAGATGTCTCAGGACTAGTAATACAGAGGGGACATCGCTTGAAGTCAAGAGATGTGTATAAATACAATGACGCGCCCTGGTGACTATTCTTATGTATTACTGCCCCTGTATAATTACACCACCTGCGGCCTCTGCTGTTCTGTATTCTCAGATCTTCATGACGTCCATATTGATAACCTTTATTCCTCTGCTTTTTTTCTAGATGAGGATCAGTCCTACAGTCCACAGGATCGCCGCAGGACCGGCATTTTTCTTGTGTGCCGTTAACAACCTAGGTCAAGCTGTATGCCTGTACAAGAAATCCTTCAGCAGTCGCCGCCTATGCCACATTAGAATGGCATTAACCTTGGTGACCATTGTGGCCCTGCTGACCTGTATCCTTATTATAGCTGACTGGTATAGTGCCATGTTGTTTGCGGGATAAACTTACACATACGTACTTGCTATCATTGCTGCTGTTTGTAAATTTGGGTCAATTAAGCCAAGACCCCCGCCCCTCCTTTAAATGATCAGGTCACAATCACTCATTAGTGGAGTTAACTAGGCCCAAGCATTTTTGTCCCAGGACAACCCAAATTTACAGATGTGGCAAATGTGGGACTATTGGCAACTAGGAGATTATTCGCTTCTTTTGACCCCATTGTAGCACAGATCAGACATCACAGTATAGGAAACACTAAAATAATATAATGAATTCTGTTACTTGTCCTTAACACGTCCTTCCAGTTTCTGTGTGTATGACCATCAGCTTCTTCCAGCTATGTACTGGCCGATGTGAAGAGGTGAGTTCATGCAACTTTTCACCGTGTTGTATAATCCACATCTTTTCTGGGTAACAGTAATATAAAAGCTCCTATCTGACCTCCACCTTCCCATCTCACTCCATATAGAGTCCATGGTGAGTACCGCCAGGCACTAATGCTCTATTCTGTCTTCTGCAGATCTACACCAGGACAGGCATGGTGGTCGAGTGGACTGGATTTGTTGGCCTGATAATATACCAACTAATGAACTATACAGATTTCCAGGTGAGTAGATGCCGTGTGAAGGTCTAATGTGCTCCAGAAAAAATTCAGAGAAGTAATATATTATATAGAGCTGTTTTATAATTAATGGTCTTTCTTCTTTTTTCTCAGCATTTGTCTTTAACGTTGTCCCGAGAAGGTGTCTCCATTGGCTTGAGAGAAAAGACCCAGGACCCTGAAAACCCCCAATAAGATCCAAGGGGTGGAGCGCCAAGACAACTGAAACCATCATGACATTGCTGGACATGAATCTTCTGGATTAAGAGGCAGATTCCAGGCTTGGTCTCTGTCCTCAATACTGGATGTGACATTTTACCGGACTTTCCTAATACCGGATTTGACATTTACTGGATTTTCTGGATTCAACATCTAGCAGAATTTCCAAATACTGGATGTGACAATTACCCGGACTTTCCATAGCTACCTCATCTCAAATGATGGCTTTTACCCCCTTGCCCAGGGGAAGGGCAGTCCTCCAGCCATGGTTCCCTGGAGGTTTCCTCCACTAGGGGGTTTTTCCTTTCCTGAGTGTTGAAGGATGAGTTGGGGGTTCACCATCATCAGGGCCATTTCAAAACCACTGGCCTGTTAATAAATGAGTCAATACATGAGGTAGCTAACAATGTGTCCGAGCCTCTTTATTGTAGGGAATGTATTGTAACTAATGTTACCCAATAAAGACCGGGGAACTTCATAGGGGTGATCAGACCAAGCTCTGGAAAGAAAACCATGAAGGTGGTAATGGCAGGGTTAGATTTTTTTCAAATTTTATGGGCATAATAAAAGTGATTCATTAAAAGGGCATTCTGCTTGGGATAATTCATCTCTTATCCAGCTATTACTAGGACTTGCACTACAACTCCACCCCAAATCTATGTAATTGTTAGAGATAGTGATGTTGTATTCTGCTACAGAATGCACAGAGTGGTGGTGCGCAGACTCAACCAGTGCTCTTTTTAAATTGGAGGCGTGGATCCCTCATCATTGTGACTGGTTGCGGTCTAAGTGGGCAGACTGCCACCAATCTACCAGTTATTTTCTTTCCAGGGGATAAGGGATAACATATTCTAATTGGAATACTCCTTTAACCGCCATGTAACGCACGGATGCGTCCGGGAGGCGGTTGATTTATTCCTCCTGGACGCATCCGTGCGCCATCTCGCGAGACGCGAGATTTCAGACTGAGCCGGCCCGCGCATGCGCATCGCGGGCCGGCAAAATTACAAGCACCATTTCATCACCAGCCTGCCAGCCAATGATCGTGGCTGGCAGGCTGGCAATTTTTAAAATGTCGAATCAGAAGCCATATAACACATCATATTAGTAAATATGATGTGTTATATGGCTTCCCTGCTCCTCTGCTGGTCCTTTTCGTCGGTTGGTCTCAGCAAAGGAGGAGGCTTCACAGTGAGTACACCAAAACACTACACTGCACCCCAATTAACCCTTTGATCACCCCTTTGATCGCCCCTTTCAATCACTAGTGAAAGGAAAAAAGTGATCAGTGTAAACTGTCACTTTTTTTTTTCACTGGTATTGACCGTTAGGTTTTAGGATAGTTTAGGCCCCTTGGTTAGGTAGTTTAGCGATCGGTTAGCGGTTCCGCCGCCAAGGATCGCAGGGCAACATTCTTTGCCTCCTGTTGCCACCTCCTCCTACTCGACTTCCTCCTCCTCTTCTTCCACCTGCTCATCTAGTCAGCCACACACCTTCACCACCAACTTCAGCACGGGGTAAACGTCAGCAGGCCATTCTGAAACTCATATGTTTGGGGGACAGGCCCCACACCGCACAGGAGTTGTGGCAGGGTATAGAACAAAAGACCGACGAGTGGTTGCTGCCGGTGAGCCTCAAGCCCGGCCTGGTGGTGTGTGATAATGGGCAAAATCTCGTTGCAGCTCTGGGACTAGCCAGTTTGACGCACATCCCTTGCTTGGCGCATGTGCTGAATTTGGTGGTGCAGAAGTTCATTCACAACTACCCCGACATGTCAGAGCTGCTGCATAAAGTGCGGGCCGTCTGCTCGCGCTTCCTGCGTTCACATCCTGCTGCTGCTCGCCTGTCTGCGCTACAGCGTAACTTCGGCCTTCCCGCTCACCGCCGCTCATATGCGACGTGCCCACCAGGTGGAACTCCACCTTGCACATGCTGGACAGACTGTGCGAGCAGCAGCAGGCCATAGTGGAGTTTCAGCTGCAGCACGCACGGGTCAGTCGCACTACAGAACAGCACCACTTCACCACCAATGACTGGGCCTCCATGCGAGACCTGTGTGCCCTGTTGGGCTGTTTCGAGTACTCCACCAACATGGCCAGTGGCGATGATGCCGTTATCAGCGTTACAATACCACTTCTATGTCTCCTTGAGAAAACACTTAGGGCGATGATGGAAGAGGAGGTGGCCCAGGAGGAGGAGGAGGAGGAGGAGGAAGAGGGGTCATTTTTAGCACTTTCAGGCCAGTCTCTTCGAAGTGACTCAGATGGAGGTTTTTGGCAACAGCAGAGGCCAGGTACAAATGTGGCCAGCCAGGGCCCACTACTGGAGGACGAGGAGGACGAGGATGAGGAGGAGGTGGAGGAGGATGAGGATGAAGCATGGTCACAGCGGGGTGGCACCCAACGCAGCTCGGGTCCATCACTGGTGCGTGGCTGGGGGGAAAGGCAGGACGATGACGATACGCCTCCCACAGAGGACAGCTTGTCCTTACCCCTGGGCAGCCTGGCACACATGAGCGACTACATGCTGCAGTGCCTGCGCAACGACAGCAGAGTTGCCCACATTTTAACGTGTGCGGACTACTGGGTTGCCACCCTGCTGGATCCACGCTACAAAGACAATGTGCCCACCTTACTTCCTGCACTGGAGCATGATAGGAAGATGCGCGAGTACAAGCGCACGTTGGTAGACGCGCTACTGAGAGAATTCCCAAATGTCACAGGGGAACAAGTGGAAGCCCAAGGCCAAGGCAGAGGAGGAGCAAGAGGTCGCCAAGGCAGCTGTGTCACGGCCAGCTCCTCTGAGGGCAGGGTTAGCATGGCAGAGATGTGGAAAAGTTTTGTCAACACGCCACAGCTAACTGCACCACCACCTGATACGCAACGTGTTAGCAGCAGGCAACATTTCACTAACATGGTGGAACAGTACATGTGCACACCCCTCCACGTACTGACTGATGGTTCGGCCCCATTCAACTACTGGGTCTCTAAATTGTCCACGTGGCCAGAGCTAGCCTTTTATGCCTTGGAGGTGCTGGCCTGCCCGGCGGCCAGCGTTTTGTCTGAACGTGTATTCAGCACGACAGGGGGTGTCATTACAGACAAACGCAGCCGCCTGTCTACAGCCAATGTGGACAAGCTGACGTTCATAAAAATGAACCAGGCATGGATCCCACAGGACCTGTCCGTCCCTTGTCCAGATTAGACATTAACTACCTCCCCTTAACCATATATTATTGTACTCCAGGGCACTTCCTCATTCAATCCTATTTTTATTTTCATTTTACCATTATATTGCGAGGCTACCCAAATTTGAATGAACCTCTCCTCTGTCTGGGTGCCGGGTCCTAAATATATGCCAATGGACTGTTCCAATGTTGGGTGACGTGAAGCCTGATTCTCTGCTATGACATGCAGACTAATTCTCTGCTGACATGAAGCCAGATTGTCTGTTACGGGACCTCTCTCCTCTGCCTGGGTGCTGGGCCTAAATATCTGACAATGGACTGTTGCATTGGTGGCTGACGTGAAGCCTGATTCTCTGCTATGATATGAAGACTGATTCTCTGCTGACATGAAGCCAGATTGTCTGTTGCGGGACCTCTCTCCTCTGCCTGGGTGCTATGCCTAAATTTATGAAAATGGACTGTTACAGTGGTGGGTGACGTGAAGCCTGATTCTCTGCTATGACATGAAGACTGATTCTCTGCTGACATGAAGCCAGATTGTCTGTTACGGGACCTCTCTCCTCTGCCTGGGTGCTGGGCCTAAATTTATGAAAATGGACTGTTGCAGTGGTGGCTGACGTGAAGCCTGATTCTCTGCTATGACATGAAGACTGATTCTCTGCTGACATGAAGCCAGATTGTCTGTTACGGGACCTCTCTCCTCTGCCTGGGTGCTTGGCCTAAATTTATGACAATGGACTGTTGCAGTGGTGGCTGACGTGAAGCCTGATTCTCTGCTATGACATGCAGACTGATTCTCTGCTGATATGAAGCCAGATTCTCTGTTACGGGACCTCTCTCCTCTGCCTGGGTGCTGGGCCTAAATATATGCCAATGGGCTGTTGCACTGGTGGCTGACGTGAAGCCTGATTGTCTGTTACGGGACCTCTCTCCTCTGCCTGGGTGCTGGGCCTAAATATATGCCAATGGACTGTTGCACTGGTGGCTGACGTGAAGCCTGATTGTCTGTTACGGGACCTCTCTCCTCTGCCTGGGTGCTGGGCCTAAATATCTGACAATGGACTGTTGCATTGGTGGCTGACGTGAAGCCTGATTCTCTGCTATGATATGAAGACTGATTCTCTGCTGACATGAAGCCAGATTGTCTGTTACGGGACCTCATTCCTCTGCCTGGGTGCTGGGCCTAAATTTATGAAAATGGACTGTTACAGTGGTGGGTGACGTGAAGCCTGATTGTCTGCTATGACATGAAGACTGATTCTCTGCTGACATGAAGCCAGATTGTCTGTTACGGGACCTCTCTCCTCTGCCTGGGTGCTGGGCCTAAATTTATGACAATGGACTGTTGCAGTGGTGGCTGACGTGAAGCCTGATTCTCTGCTATGACATGAAGACTGATTCTCTGCTGACATGAAGCCAGATTCTCTGTTACGGGACCTCTCTCCTCTGCCTGGGTGCTTGGCCTAAATTTATGACAATGGACTGTTGCAGTGGTGGCTGACGTGAAGCCTGATTCTCTGCTATGACATGCAGACTGATTCTCTGCTGACATGAAGCCAGATTCTCTGTTACGGGACCTCTCTCCTCTGCCTGGGTGCTGGGCCTAAATATATGCCAATGGACTGTTGCACTGGTGGATGACGTGAAGCCTGATTGTCTGTTACGGGACCTCTCTCCTCTGCCTGGGTGCTGGGCCTAAATATCTGAAAATGGACTATTGCATTGGTGGCTGACGTGAAGCCTGATTCTCTGCTATGATATGAAGACTGATTCTCTGCTGACATGAAGCCAGATTGTCTGTTACGGGACCTCTCTCCTCTGCCTGGGTGCTGGGCCTAAATTTATGAAAATGGACTCGTACAGTGGTGGGTGACGTGAAGCCTGATTCTCTGCTATGATATGAAGACTGATTCTCTGCTGACATGAAGCCAGATTGTCTGTTAAGGGACTTCTCTCCTCTGCCTGGGTGCTGGGCCTAAATTTATGAAAATGGACTGTTACAGTGGTGGGTGACGTGAAGCCTGATTCTCTGCTATGACATGAAGACTGATCTCTGCTGACATGAAGCCAGATTGTCTGTTACGGGACCTCTCTCCTCTGCCTGGGTGCTGGGCCTAAATTTATGAAAATGGACTCTTACAGTGGTGGGTGACGTGAAGCCTGATTCTCTGCTATGATATGAAGACTGATTCTCTGCTGACATGAAGCCAGATTGTCTGTTACGGGACCTCTCTCCTCTGCCTGGGTGCTTGGCCTAAATTTATGACAATGGACTGTTGCAGTGGTGGCTGACGTGAAGCCTGATTCTCTGCTATGACATGCAGACTGATTCTCTGCTGACATGAAGCTAGATTCTTTGTTACGGGACCTCTCTCCTCTGCCTGGGTGCTGGGCCTAAATATATGCCAATGGACTGTTGCACTGGTGGCTGACGTGAAGCCTGATTGTCTGTTACGGGACCTCTCTCCTCTGCCTGGGTGCTGGGCCTAAATATCTGACAATGGACTGTTGCATTGGTGGCTGACGTGAAGCCTGATTCTCTGCTATGATATGAAGACTGATTCTCTGCTGACATGAAGCCAGATTGTCTGTTACGGGACCTCTCTCCTCTGCCTGGGTGCTGGGCCTAAATTTATGAAAATGGACTCTTACAGTGGTGGGTGACGTGAAGCCTGATTCTCTGCTATGATATGAAGACTGATTCTCTGCTGACATGAAGCCAGATTGTCTGTTACGGGACCTTTCTCCTCTGCCTGGGTGCTGGGCCTAAATTTATGAAAATGGACTGTTACAGTGGTGGGTGACGTGAGGCCTAATTCACTGCTATGACATGAAGACTGATTCTCTGCTGACATGAAGCCAGATTGTCTGTTACGGGACCTCTCTCCTCTGCCTGGGTGCTGGGCCTAAATTTATGACAATGGACTGTTGCAGTGGTGGCTGACGTGAAGCCTGATTCTCTGCTATGACATGAAGACTGATTCTCTGCTGACATGAAGCCAGATTGTCTGTTACGGGACCTCTCTCCTCTGCCTGGGTGCTGGGCCTAAATTTATGAAAATGGACTCTTACAGTGGTGGGTGACGTGAAGCCTGATTCTCTGCTATGATATGAAGACTGATTCTCTGCTGACATGAAGCCAGATTGTCTGTTACGGGACCTCTCTCCTCTGCCTGGGTGCTTGGCCTAAATTTATGACAATAGACTGTTGCAGTGGTGGCTGACGTGAAGCCTGATTCTCTGCTATGACATGCAGACTGATTCTCTGCTGACATGAAGCTAGATTCTTGTTACGGGACCTCTCTCCTCTGCCTGGGTGCTGGGCCTAAATTTATGAAAATGGACTCTTACAGTGGTGGGTGACGTGAAGCCTGATTCTCTGCTATGATATGAAGACTGATTCTCTGCTGACATGAAGCCAGATTGTCTGTTACGGGACCTCTCTCCTCTGCCTGGGTGCTGGGCCTAAATTTATGACAATGGACTGTTGCAGTGGTGGCTGACGTGAAGCCTGATTCTCTGCTATGACATGAAGACTGATTCTCTGCTGACATGAAGCCAGATTGTCTGTTACAGGACCTCTCTCCTCTGCCTGGGTGTTGGGCCTAAATTTATGAAAATGGACTCTTACAGTGGTGGGTGACGTGAAGCCTGATTCTCTGCTATGATATGAAGACTGATTCTCTGCTGACATGAAGCCAGATTGTCTGTTACGGGACCTCTCTCCTCTGCCTGGGTGCTGTGCCTAAATTTATGACAATGGACTGTTGCAGTGGTGGCTGACGTGAAGCCTGATTCTCTGCTATGACATGAAGACTGATTCTCTGCTGACATGAAGCCAGATTGTCTGTTACGGGACCTCTGTCCTCTGCCTGGGTGCTGGGCCTAAATTTATGAAAATGGACTCTTACAGTGGTGGGTGACGTGAAGCCTGATTCTCTGCTATAATATGAAGACTGATTCTCTGCTGACATGAAGCCAGATTGTCTGTTACGGGACCTCTCTCCTCTGCCTGGGTGCTGGGCCTAAATTTATGAAAATGGACTCTTACAGTGGTGGGTGACGTGAAGCCTGATTCTCTGCTATGATATGAAGACTGATTCTCTGCTGACATGAAGCCAGATTGTCTGTTACGGGACCTCTCTCCTCTGCCTGGGTGCTTGGCCTAAATTAATGACAATGGACTGTTGCAGTGGTGGCTGACGTGAAGCCTGATTCTCTGCTATGACATGAAGACTGATTCTCTGCTGACATGAAGCCAGATTGTCTGTTACGGGACCTCTCTCCTCTGCCTGGGTGCTGGGCCTAAATATCTGACAATGGACTGTTGCATTGGTGGCTGACGTGAAGCCTGATTCTCTGCTATGATATGAAGACTGATTCTCTGCTGACATGAAGCCAGATTGTCTGTTACGGGACCTCTCTCCTCTGCCTGGGTGCTGGGCCTAAATTTATGAAAATGGACTGTTACAGTGGTGGGTGACGTGAAGCCTGATTGTCTGCTATGACATGAAGACTGATTCTCTGCTGACAAGAAGCCAGATTGTCTGTTACGGGACCTCTCTCCTCTGCCTGGGTGCTGGGCCTAAATTTATGACAATGGACTGTTGCAGTGGTGGCTGACGTGAAGCCTGATTCTCTGCTATGACATGAAGACTGATTCTCTGCTGACATGAAGCCAGATTGTCTGTTACGGGACCTCTCTCCTCTGCCTGGGTGCTGGGCCTAAATTTATGACAATGGACTGTTGCAGTGGTGGCTGACGTGAAGCCTGATTGTCTGCTATGACATGAAGACTGATTCTCTGCTGACATGAAGCCAGATTGTCTGTTACGGGACCTCTCTCCTCTGCCTGGGTGCTTGGCCTAAATTTATGACAATGGACTGTTGCAGTGGTGGCTGACGTGAAGCCTGATTCTCTGCTATGACATGCAGACTGATTCTCTGCTGACATGAAGCTAGATTCTTTGTTACGGGACCTCTCTTCTCTGCCTGGGTGCTGGGCCTAAATATATGCCAATGGACTGTTGCACTGGTGGCTGACGTGAAGCCTGATTGTCTGTTACGGGACCTCTCTCCTCTGCCTGGGTGCTGGGCCTAAATATCTGACAATGGACTGTTGCATTGGTGGCTGACGTGAATCCTGATTTTCTGCTATGATATGAAGACTGATTCTCTGCTGACATGAAGCCAGATTGTCTGTTACGGGACCTCTCTCCTCTGCCTGGGTGCTGGGCCTAAATTTATGACAATGGACTGTTGCAGTGGTGGCTGACGTGAAGCCTGATTCTCTGCTATGACATGAAGACTGATTCTCTGCTGACATGAAGCCAGATTGTCTGTTACGGGACCTCTCTCCTCTGCCTGGGTGCTGGGCCTAAATTTATGAAAATGGACTCTTACAGTGGTGGGTGACGTGAAGCCTGATTCTCTGCTATAATATGAAGACTGATTCTCTGCTGACATGAAGCCAGATTGTCTGTTACGGGACCTCTCTCCTCTGCCTGGGTGCTGGGCCTAAATTTATGAAAATGGACTCTTACAGTGGTGGGTGACGTGAAGCCTGATTCTCTGCTATGATATGAAGACTGATTCTCTGCTGACATGAAGCCAGATTGTCTGTTACGGGACCTCTCTCCTCTGCCTGGGTGCTGGGCCTAAATTTATGAAAATGGACTGTTGCAGTGGTGGCTGACGTGAAGCCTGATTCTCTGCTATGACATGAAGACTGATTCTCTGCTGACATGAAGCCAGATTGTCTGTTACGGGACCTCTCTCCTCTGCCTGGGTGCTGGGCCTAAATTTATGACAATGGACTGTTGCAGTGGTGGCTGACGTGAAGCCTGATTCTCTGCTATGACATGCAGACTGATTCTCTGCTGACATGAAGCCAGATTGTCTGTTACGGGACCTCTCTCCTCTGCCTGGGTGCTGGGCCTAAATTATGACAATGGACTGTTGCAGTGGTGGTGACGTGAAGCCTGATTCTCTGCTATGATATGAAGACTGATTCTCTGCTGACATGAAGCCAGATTGTCTGTTACGGGACCTCTCTCCTCTGCCTGGGTGCTGGGCCTAAATATATGACAATGGACTGTTGCAGTGGTGGCTGACGTGAAGCCTGATTCTCTGCTATGACATGAAGACTGATTCTCTGCTGACATGAAGCCAGATTGTCTGTTACGGGACCTCTCTCCTCTGCCTGGGTGCTGGGCCTAAATTTATGAAAATGGACTGTTACAGTGGTGGGTGACGTGAAGCCTGATTCTCTGCTATGACATGAAGACTGATTCTCTGCTGACATGAAGCCAGATTGTCTGTTACGGGACCTCTCTCCTCTGCCTGGGTGCTGGGCCTAAATTTATGAAAATGGACTGTTGCAGTGGTGGGCTGACGTGAAGCCTGATTCTCTGCTATGACATGAAGACTGATTCTCTGCTGACATGAAGCCAGATTGTCTGTTACGGGACCTCTCTCCTCTGCCTGGGTGCTGGGCCTAAATTTATGACAATGGACTGTTGCAGTGGTGGCTGACGTGAAGCCTGATTCTCTGCTATGACATGAAGACTGATTCTCTGCTGACATGAAGCCAGATTGTCTGTTACGGGACCTCTCTCCTCTGCCTGGGTGCTGGGCCTAAATTATGACAATGGACTGTTGCAGTGGTGGCTGACGTGAAGCCTGATTCTCTGCTATGATATGAAGACTGATTCTCTGCTGACATGAAGCCAGATTGTCTGTTACGGGACCTCTCTCCTCTGCCTGGGTGCTGGGCCTAAATATCTGAAAATGGACTATTGCATTGGTGGCTGACGTGAAGCCTGATTCTCTGCTATGATATGAAGACTGATTCTCTGCTGACATGAAGCCAGATTGTCTGTTACGGGACCTCTCTCCTCTGCCTGGGTGCTGGGCCTAAATTTATGAAAATTGACTCGTACAGTGGTGGGTGACGTGAAGCCTGATTCTCTGCTATGATATGAAGACTGATTCTCTGCTGACATGAAGCCAGATTGTCTGTTACGGGACCTCTCTCCTCTGCCTGGGTGCTGGGCCTAAATTTATGAAAATGGACTGTTACAGTGGTGGGTGACGTGAAGCCTGATTCTCTGCTATGACATGAAGACTGATTCTCTGCTGACATGAAGCCAGATTGTCTGTTACGGGACCTCTCTCCTCTGCCTGGGTGCTGGGCCTAAATTTATGACAATGGACTGTTGCAGTGGTGGCTGACGTGAAGCCTGATTCTCTGCTATGACATGAAGACTGATTCTCTGCTGACATGAAGCCAGATTGTCTGTTACGGGACCTCTCTCCTCTGCCTGGGTGCTGGGCCTAAATTTATGAAAATGGACTCTTACAGTGGTGGGTGACGTGAAGCCTGATTCTCTGCTATGATATGAAGACTGATTCTCTGCTGACATGAAGCCAGATTGTCTGTTACGGGACCTCTCTCCTCTGCCTGGGTGCTTGGCCTAAATTTATGACAATGGACTGTTGCAGTGGTGGCTGACGTGAAGCCTGATTCTCTGCTATGACATGCAGACTGATTCTCTGCTGACATGAAGCTAGATTCTTTGTTACGGGACCTCTCTCCTCTGCCTGGGTGCTGGGCCTAAATATATGCCAATGGACTGTTGCACTGGTGGCTGACGTGGAGCCTGATTGTCTGTTACGGGACCTCTCTCCTCTGCCTGGGTGCTGGGCCTAAATATCTGACAATGGACTGTTGCATTGGTGGCTGACGTGAAGCCTGATTCTCTGCTATGATATGAAGACTGATTCTCTGCTGACATGAAGCCAGATTGTCTGTTACGGGACCTCTCTCCTCTGCCTGGGTGCTGGGCCTAAATTTATGAAAATGGACTCTTACAGTGGTGGGTGACGTGAAGCCTGATTCTCTGCTATGATATGAAGACTGATTCTCTGCTGACATGAAGCCAGATTGTCTGTTACGGGACCTCTCTCCTCTGCCTGGGTGCTGGGCCTAAATTTATGAAAATGGACTGTTGCAGTGGTGGGTGACGTGAAGCCTGATTCTCTGCTATGACATGAAGACTGATTCTCTGCTGACATGAAGCCAGATTGTCTGTTACGGGACCTCTCTCCTCTGCCTGGGTGCTGGGCCTAAATTTATGACAATGGACTGTTGCAGTGGTGGCTGACGTGAAGCCTGATTCTCTGCTATGACATGAAGACTGATTCTCTGCTGACATGAAGCCAGATTGTCTGTTACGGGACCTCTCTCCTCTGCCTGGGTGCTGGGCCTAAATTTATGAAAATGGACTCTTACAGTGGTGGGTGACGTGAAGCCTGATTCTCTGCTATGATATGAAGACTGATTCTCTGCTGACATGAAGCCAGATTGTCTGTTACGGGACCTCTCTCCTCTGCCTGGGTGCTGGGCCTAAATTTATGACAATGGACTGTTGCAGTGGTGGCTGACGTGAAGCCTGATTCTCTGCTATGACATGAAGACTGATTCTCTGCTGACATGAAGCCAGATTGTCTGTTACGGGACCTCTCTCCTCTGCCTGGGTGCTGGGCCTAAATTTATGACAATGGACTGTTGCAGTGGTGGCTGACGTGAAGCCTGATTCTCTGCTATGACATGAAGACTGATTCTCTGCTGACATGAAGCCAGATTGTCTGTTACGGGACCTCTCTCCTCTGCCTGGGTGCTGGGCCTAAATTTATGAAAATGGACTGTTACAGTGGTGGGTGACGTGAAGCCTGATTCTCTGCTATGAATATGAAGACTGATTCTCTGCTGACATGAAGCCAGATTGTCTGTTACGGGACCTCTCTCCTCTGCCTGGGTGCTGGGCCTAAATTTATGAAAATGGACTGTTACAGTGGTGGGTGACGTGAAGCCTGATTCTCTGCTATGATATGAAGACTGATTCTCTGCTGACATGAAGCCAGATTGTCTGTTACGGGACCTCTCTCCTCTGCCTGGGTGCTGGGCCTAAATTATGACAATGGACTGTTGCAGTGGTGGCTGACGTGAAGCCTGATTCTCTGCTATGACATGAAGACTGATTCTCTGCTGACATGAAGCCAGATTGTCTGTTACGGGACCTCTCTCCTCTGCCTGGGTGCTGGGCCTAAATATATGACAATGGACTGTTGCAGTGGTGGCTGACGTGAAGCCTGATTCTCTGCTATGATATGAAGACTGATTCTCTGCTGACATGAAGCCAGATTGTCTGTTACGGGACCTCTCTCCTCTGCCTGGGTGCTGGGCCTAAATTTATGAAAATGGACTGTTACAGTGGTGGGTGACGTGAAGCCTGATTCTCTGCTATGACATGAAGACTGATTCTCTGCTGACATGAAGCCAGATTGTCTGTTACGGGACCTCTCTCCTCTGCCTGGGTGCTGGGCCTAAATTTATGACAATGGACTGTTGCAGTGGTGGCTGACGTGAAGCCTGATTCTCTGCTATGACATGAAGACTGATTCTCTGCTGACATGAAGCCAGATTGTCTGTTACGGGACCTCTCTCCTCTGCCTGGGTGCTGGGCCTAAATTTATGACAATGGACTGTTGCAGTGGTGGCTGACGTGAAGCCTGATTCTCTGCTATGACATGAAGACTGATTCTCTGCTGACATGAAGCCAGATTGTCTGTTACGGGACCTCTCTCCTCTGCCTGGGTGCTTGGCCTAAATTTATGACAATGGACTGTTGCAGTGGTGGCTGACGTGAAGCCTGATTCTCTGCTATGACATGCAGACTGATTCTCTGCTGACATGAAGCCAGATTGTCTGTTACGGGACCTCTCTCCTCTGCCTGGGTGCTGGGCCTAAATATATGCCAATGGACTGTTGCACTGGTGGCTGACGTGAAGCCTGATTGTCTGTTACAAGACCTCTCTCCTCTGCCTGGGTGCTGGGCCTAAATATCTGACAATGGACTGTTGCATTGGTGGCTGACGTGAATCCTGATTCTCTGCTATGATATGAAGACTGATTCTCTGCTGACATGAAGCCAGATTGTCTGTTACGGGACCTCTCTCCTCTGCCTGGGTGCTGGGCCTAAATTTATGACAATGGACTGTTGCAGTGGTGGCTGACGTGAAGCCTGATTCTCTGCTATGACATGAAGACTGATTCTCTGCTGACATGAAGCCAGATTGTCTGTTACGGGACCTCTGTCCTCTGCCTTGGTGCTGGGCCTAAATTTATGAAAATGGACTCTTACAGTGGTGGGTGACGTGAAGCCTGATTCTCTGCTATAATATGAAGACTGATTCTCTGCTGACATGAAGCCAGATTGTCTGTTACGGGACCTCTCTCCTCTGCCTGGGTGCTGGGCCTAAATATATGACAATGGACTGTTGCAGTGGTGGCTGACGTGAAGCCTGATTCTCTGCTATGATATGAAGACTGATTCTCTGCTGACATGAAGCCAGATTGTCTGTTACGGGACCTCTCTCCTCTGCCTGGGTGCTGGGCCTAAATTATGACAATGGACTGTTGCAGTGGTGGGTGACGTGAAGCCTGATTCTCTGCTATGACATGAAGACTGATTCTCTGCTGACATGAAGCCAGATTGTCTGTTACGGGACCTCTCTCCTCTGCCTGGGTGCTGGGCCTAAATTATGACAATGGACTGTTGCAGTGGTGGGTGACGTGAAGCCTGATTCTCTGCTATGATATGAAGACTGATTCTCTGCTGACATGAAGCCAGATTGTCTGTTACGGGACCTCTCTCCTCTGCCTGGGTGCTGGGCCTAAATATATGACAATGGACTGTTGCAGTGGTGGCTGACGTGAAGCCTGATTCTCTGCTATGACATGAAGACTGATTCTCTGCTGACATGAAGCCAGATTGTCTGTTACGGGACCTCTCTCCTCTGCCTGGGTGCTGGGCCTAAATTATGACAATGGACTGTTGCAGTGGTGGCTGACGTGAAGCCTGATTCTCTGCTATGACATGCAGACTGATTCTCTGCTGACATGAAGCCAGATTGTCTGTTACGGGACCTCTCTCCTCTGCCTGGGTGCTGGGCCTAAATTTATGAAAATGGACTGTTGCAGTGGTGGCTGACGTGAAGCCTGATTCTCTGCTATGACATGAAGACTGATTCTCTGCTGACATGAAGCCAGATTGTCTGTTACGGGACCTCTCTCCTCTGCCTGGGTGCTGGGCCTAAATTTATGACAATGGACTGTTGCAGTGGTGGGTGACGTGAAGCCTGATTCTCTGCTATGACATGAAGACTGATTCTCTGCTGACATGAAGCCAGATTGCTCTGTTACGGGACCTCTCTCCTCTGCCTGGGTGCTGGGCCTAAATATATGACAATGGACTGTTGCAGTGGTGGCTGACGTGAAGCCTGATTCTCTGCTATGACATGAAGACTGATTCTCTGCTGACATGAAGCCAGATTGTCTGTTACGGGACCTCTCTCCTCTGCCTGGGTGCTGGGCCTAAATTTATGAAAATGGACTGTTACAGTGGTGGGTGACGTGAAGCCTGATTCTCTGCTATGACATGAAGACTGATTCTCTGCTGACATGAAGCCAGATTGTCTGTTACGGGACCTCTCTCCTCTGCCTGGGTGCTGGGCCTAAATTTATGACAATGGACTGTTGCAGTGGTGGCTGACGTGAAGCCTGATTCTCTGCTATGACATGAAGACTGATTCTCTGCTGACATGAAGCCAGATTGTCTGTTACGGGACCTCTCTCCTCTGCCTGGGTGCTGGGCCTAAATTTATGACAATGGACTGTTGCAGTGGTGGCTGACGTGAAGCCTGATTCTCTGCTATGACATGCAGACTGATTCTCTGCTGACATGAAGCCAGATTTCTGTTACGGGACCTCTCTCCTCTGCCTGGGTGCTGGGCCTAAATATATGACAATGGACTGTTGCAGTGGTGGCTGACGTGAAGCCTGATTCTGCTATGACATGCAGACTGATTGTCTGTTACGGGACCTCTCTCCTCTGCCTGGGTGCTGGGCCTAAATATATGACAATGGACTGTTGCATTGGTGAGTGACGTGAATCCTGATTCTCTGCTATGATATGAAGACTGATTCTCTGCTGACATGAAGCCAGATTGTCTGTTACGGGACCTCTCTCCTCTGCCTGGGTGCTGGGCCTAAATTTATGACAATGGACTGTTGCAGTGGTGGCTGACGTGAAGCCTGATTCTCTGCTATGACATGAAGACTGATTCTCTGCTGACATGAAGCCAGATTGTCTGTTACGGGACCTCTGTCCTCTGCCTGGGTGCTGGGCCTAAATTTATGAAAATGGACTCTTACAGTGGTGGGTGACGTGAAGCCTGATTCTCTGCTATAATATGAAGACTGATTCTCTGCTGACATGAAGCCAGATTGCCTGTTACGGGACCTCTCTCCTCTGCCTGGGTGCTGGGCCTAAATTTATGAAAATGGACTCTTACAGTGGTGGGACGTGAAGCCTGATTCTCTGCTATGACATGAAGACTGATTCTCTGCTGACATGAAGCCAGATTGTCTGTTACGGGACCTCTCTCCTCTGCCTGGGTGCTGGGCCTAAATATATGACAATGGACTGTTGCAGTGGTGGCTGACGTGAAGCCTGATTCTCTGCTATGACATGAAGACTGATTCTCTGCTGACATGAAGCCAGATTGTCTGTTACGGGACCTCTCTCCTCTGCCTGGGTGCTGGGCCTAAATTTATGAAAATGGACTGTTGCAGTGGTGGGCTGACGTGAAGCCTGATTCTCTGCTATGACATGAAGACTGATTCTCTGCTGACATGAAGCCAGATTGTCTGTTACGGGACCTCTCTCCTCTGCCTGGGTGCTGGGCCTAAATTATGACAATGGACTGTTGCAGTGGTGGCTGACGTGAAGCCTGATTCTCTGCTATGACATGAAGACTGATTCTCTGCTGACATGAAGCCAGATTGTCTGTTACGGGACCTCTCTCCTCTGCCTGGGTGCTGGGCCTAAATTTATGAAAATGGACTGTTGCAGTGGTGGCTGACGTGAAGCCTGATTCTCTGCTATGACATGAAGACTGATTCTCTGCTGACATGAAGCCAGATTGTCTGTTACGGGACCTCTCTCCTCTGCCTGGGTGCTGGGCCTAAATTTATGACAATGGACTGTTGCAGTGGTGGCTGACGTGAAGCCTGATTCTCTGCTATGACATGAAGACTGATTCTCTGCTGACATGAAGCCAGATTCTCTGTTACGGGACCTCTCTCCTCTGCCTGGGTGCTGGGCCTAAATATATGACAATGGACTGTTGCAGTGGTGGCTGACGTGAAGCCTGATTCTCTGCTATGACATGCAGACTGATTCTCTGCTGACATGAAGCCAGATTCTCTGTTACGGGACCTCTCTCCTCTGCCTGGGTGCTGGGCCTAAATATATGACAATGGACTGTTGCAGTGGTGGCTGACGTGAAGCCTGATTCTCTGCTATGACATGCAGACTGATTCTCTGCTGACATGAAGCCAGATTCTCTGTTACGGGACCTCTCTCCTCTGCCTGGGTGCTGGGCCTAAATTAATGACAATGGACTGTTGCAGTGGTGGCTGACGTGAAGCCTGATTCTCTGCTATGACATGAAGACTGATTCTCTGCTGACATGAAGCCAGATTGTCTGTTACGGGACCTCTCTCCTCTGCCTGGGTGCTGGGCCTAAATTTATGAAAATGGACTGTTACAGTGGTGGGTGACGTGAAGCCTGATTCTCTGCTATGATATGAAGACTGATTCTCTGCTGACATGAAGCCAGATTCTCTGTTACGGGACCTCTCTCCTCTGCCTGGGTGCTGGGCCTAAATTATGACAATGGACTGTTGCAGTGGTGGCTGACGTGAAGCCTGATTCTCTGCTATGACATGAAGACTGATTCTCTGCTGACATGAAGCCAGATTGTCTGTTACGGGACCTCTCTCCTCTGCCTGGGTGCTGGGCCTAAATTTATGAAAATGGACTGTTACAGTGGTGGGTGACGTGAAGCCTGATTCTCTGCTATGATATGAAGACTGATTCTCTGCTGACATGAAGCCAGATTGTCTGTTACGGGACCTCTCTCCTCTGCCTGGGTGCTGGGCCTAAATTTATGACAATGGACTGTTGCAGTGGTGGGTGACGTGAAGCCTGATTCTCTGCTATGATATGAAGACTGATTCTCTGCTGACATGAAGCCAGATTGTCTGTTACGGGACCTCTCTCCTCTGCCTGGGTGCTGGGCCTAAATTTATGACAATGGACTGTTGCAGTGGTGGCTGACGTGAAGCCTGATTCTCTGCTATGACATGAAGACTGATTCTCTGCTGACATGAAGCCAGATTGTCTGTTACGGGACCTCTCTCCTCTGCCTGGGTGCTGGGCCTAAATTTATGAAAATGGACTGTTGCAGTGGTGGGTGACGTGAAGCCTGATTCTCTGCTATGATATGAAGACTGATTCTCTGCTGACATGAAGCCAGATTGTCTGTTACGGGACCTCTCTCCTCTGCCTGGGTGCTGGGCCTAAATTATGACAATGGACTGTTGCAGTGGTGGCTGACGTGAAGCCTGATTCTCTGCTATGACATGAAGACTGATTCTCTGCTGACATGAAGCCAGATTGTCTGTTACGGGACCTCTCTCCTCTGCCTGGGTGCTGGGCCTAAATATATGACAATGGACTGTTGCAGTGGTGGCTGACGTGAAGCCTGATTCTCTGCTATGACATGCAGACTGATTCTCTGCTGACATGAAGCCAGATTGTCTGTTACGGGACCTCTCTCCTCTGCCTGGGTGCTGGGCCTAAATTATGACAATGGACTGTTGCAGTGGTGGCTGACGTGAAGCCTGATTCTCTGCTATGACATGAAGACTGATTCTCTGCTGACATGAAGCCAGATTGTCTGTTACGGGACCTCTCTCCTCTGCCTGGGTGCTGGGCCTAAATATATGACAATGGACTGTTGCAGTGGTGGCTGACGTGAAGCCTGATTCTCTGCTATGACATGCAGACTGATTCTCTGCTGACATGAAGCCAGATTGTCTGTTACGGGACCTCTCTCCTCTGCCTGGGTGCTGGGCCTAAATTATGACAATGGACTGTTGCAGTGGTGGGCTGACGTGAAGCCTGATTCTCTGCTATGATATGAAGACTGATTCTCTGCTGACATGAAGCCAGATTGTCTGTTACGGGACCTCTCTCCTCTGCCTGGGTGCTGGGCCTAAATTTATGAAAATGGACTGTTACAGTGGTGGGTGACGTGAAGCCTGATTCTCTGCTATGACATGAAGACTGATTCTCTGCTGACATGAAGCCAGATTGTCTGTTACGGGACCTCTCTCCTCTGCCTGGGTGCTGGGCCTAAATTTATGAAAATGGACTGTTGCAGTGGTGGCTGACGTGAAGCCTGATTCTCTGCTATGACATGAAGACTGATTCTCTGCTGACATGAAGCCAGATTGTCTGTTACGGGACCTCTCTCCTCTGCCTGGGTGCTGGGCCTAAATTTATGACAATGGACTGTTGCAGTGGTGGCTGACGTGAAGCCTGATTCTCTGCTATGACATGCAGACTGATTCTCTGCTGACATGAAGCCAGATTGTCTGTTACGGGACCTCTCTCCTCTGCCTGGGTGCTGGGCCTAAATATATGCCAATGGGCTGTTGCACTGGTGGCTGACGTGAAGCCTGATTGTCTGTTACGGGACCTCTCTCCTCTGCCTGGGTGCTGGGCCTAAATATATGCCAATGGACTGTTGCACTGGTGGCTGACGTGAAACCTGATTGTCTGTTACGGGACCTCTCTCCTCTGCCTGGGTGCTGGGCCTAAATATCTGACAATGGACTGTTGCATTGGTGGCTGACGTGAAGCCTGATTCTCTGCTATGATATGAAGACTGATTCTCTGCTGACATGAAGCCAGATTGTCTGTTACGGGACCTCATTCCTCTGCCTGGGTGCTGGGCCTAAATTAATGACAATGGACTGTTGCAGTGGTGGCTGACGTGAAGCCTGATTCTCTGCTATGACATGAAGACTGATTCTCTGCTGACATGAAGCCAGATTGTCTGTTACGGGACCTCTCTCCTCTGCCTGGGTGCTGGGCCTAAATATCTGACAATGGACTGTTGCATTGGTGGCTGACGTGAAGCCTGATTCTCTGCTATGATATGAAGACTGATTCTCTGCTGACATGAAGCCAGATTGTCTGTTACGGGACCTCTCTCCTCTGCCTGGGTGCTGGGCCTAAATTTATGAAAATGGACTGTTGCAGTGGTGGGTGACGTGAAGCCTGATTCTCTGCTATGACATGAAGACTGATTCTCTGCTGACATGAAGCCAGATTGTCTGTTACGGGACCTCTCTCCTCTGCCTGGGTGCTGGGCCTAAATTATGACAATGGACTGTTGCAGTGGTGGCTGACGTGAAGCCTGATTCTCTGCTATGACATGAAGACTGATTCTCTGCTGACATGAAGCCAGATTGTCTGTTACGGGACCTCTCTCCTCTGCCTGGGTGCTGGGCCTAAATTTATGACAATGGACTGTTGCAGTGGTGGCTGACGTGAAGCCTGATTCTCTGCTATGACATGAAGACTGATTCTCTGCTGACATGAAGCCAGATTGTCTGTTACGGGACCTCTCTCCTCTGCCTGGGTGCTGGGCCTAAATTATGAAAATGGACTGTTGCAGTGGTGGGTGACGTGAAGCCTGATTCTCTGCTATGACATGAAGACTGATTCTCTGCTGACATGAAGCCAGATTGTCTGTTACGGGACCTCTCTCCTCTGCCTGGGTGCTGGGCCTAAATTATGACAATGGACTGTTGCAGTGGTGGCTGACGTGAAGCCTGATTCTCTGCTATGACATGAAGACTGATTCTCTGCTGACATGAAGCCAGATTGTCTGTTACGGGACCTCTCTCCTCTGCCTGGGTGCTGGGCCTAAATATATGACAATGGACTGTTGCAGTGGTGGCTGACGTGAAGCCTGATTCTCTGCTATGACATGAAGACTGATTCTCTGCTGACATGAAGCCAGATTGTCTGTTACGGGACCTCTCTCCTCTGCCTGGGTGCTGGGCCTAAATTATGACAATGGACTGTTGCAGTGGTGGCTGACGTGAAGCCTGATTCTCTGCTATGACATGAAGACTGATTCTCTGCTGACATGAAGCCAGATTGTCTGTTACGGGACCTCTCTCCTCTGCCTGGGTGCTGGGCCTAAATTTATGACAATGGACTGTTGCAGTGGTGGGTGACGTGAAGCCTGATTCTCTGCTATGACATGAAGACTGATTCTCTGCTGACATGAAGCCAGATTGTCTGTTACGGGACCTCTCTCCTCTGCCTGGGTGCTGGGCCTAAATTTATGAAAATGGACTGTTGCAGTGGTGGGTGACGTGAAGCCTGATTCTCTGCTATGACATGAAGACTGATTCTCTGCTGACATGAAGCCAGATTGTCTGTTACGGGACCTCTCTCCTCTGCCTGGGTGCTGGGCCTAAATATATGACAATGGACTGTTGCAGTGGTGGCTGACGTGAAGCCTGATTCTCTGCTATGACATGCAGACTGATTCTCTGCTGACATGAAGCCAGATTCGTCTGTTACGGGACCTCTCTCCTCTGCCTGGGTGCTGGGCCTAAATATATGACAATGGACTGTTGCAGTGGTGGCTGACGTGAAGCCTGATTCTCTGCTATGACATGCAGACTGATTCTCTGCTCTGTTACGGGACCTCTCTCCTCTGCCTGGGTGCTGGGCCTAAATATATGACAATGGACTGTTGCAGTGGTGGCTGACGTGAAGCCTGATTCTCTGCTATGACTATGAAGACTGATTCTCTGCTGACATGAAGCCAGATTGTCTGTTACGGGACCTCTCTCCTCTGCCTGGGTGCTGGGCCTAAATTTATGACAATGGACTGTTGCAGTGGTGGCTGACGTGAAGCCTGATTCTCTGCTATGACATGAAGACTGATTCTCTGCTGACATGAAGCCAGATTGTCTGTTACGGGACCTCTCTCCTCTGCCTGGGTGCTGGGCCTAAATTATGAAAATGGACTGTTGCAGTGGTGGGTGACGTGAAGCCTGATTCTCTGCTATGATATGAAGACTGATTCTCTGCTGACATGAAGCCAGATTGTCTGTTACGGGACCTCTCTCCTCTGCCTGGGTGCTGGGCCTAAATTTATGACAATGGACTGTTGCAGTGGTGGCTGACGTGAAGCCTGATTCTCTGCTATGACATGAAGACTGATTCTCTGCTGACATGAAGCCAGATTGTCTGTTACGGGACCTCTCTCCTCTGCCTGGGTGCTGGGCCTAAATTATGACAATGGACTGTTGCAGTGGTGGCTGACGTGAAGCCTGATTCTCTGCTATGACATGAAGACTGATTCTCTGCTGACATGAAGCCAGATTGTCTGTTACGGGACCTCTCTCCTCTGCCTGGGTGCTGGGCCTAAATATATGACAATGGACTGTTGCAGTGGTGGCTGACGTGAAGCCTGATTCTCTGCTATGACATGCAGACTGATTCTCTGCTGACATGAAGCCAGATTGCTCTGTTACGGGACCTCTCTCCTCTGCCTGGGTGCTGGGCCTAAATATATGACAATGGACTGTTGCAGTGGTGGCTGACGTGAAGCCTGATTCTCTGCTATGACATGCAGACTGATTCTCTGCTGACATGAAGCCAGATTGTCTGTTACGGGACCTCTCTCCTCTGCCTGGGTGCTGGGCCTAAATATATGACAATGGACTGTTGCAGTGGTGGCTGACGTGAAGCCTGATTCTCTGCTATGATATGAAGACTGATTCTCTGCTGACATGAAGCCAGATTGTCTGTTACGGGACCTCTCTCCTCTGCCTGGGTGCTGGGCCTAAATTATGACAATGGACTGTTGCAGTGGTGGCTGACGTGAAGCCTGATTCTCTGCTATGACATGAAGACTGATTCTCTGCTGACATGAAGCCAGATTGTCTGTTACGGGACCTCTCTCCTCTGCCTGGGTGCTGGGCCTAAATTTATGAAAATGGACTGTTGCAGTGGTGGGTGACGTGAAGCCTGATTCTCTGCTATGACATGAAGACTGATTCTCTGCTGACATGAAGCCAGATTGCTCTGTTACGGGACCTCTCTCCTCTGCCTGGGTGCTGGGCCTAAATTATGACAATGGACTGTTGCAGTGGTGGCTGACGTGAAGCCTGATTCTCTGCTATGACATGAAGACTGATTCTCTGCTGACATGAAGCCAGATTGTCTGTTACGGGACCTCTCTCCTCTGCCTGGGTGCTGGGCCTAAATTATGACAATGGACTGTTGCAGTGGTGGCTGACGTGAAGCCTGATTCTCTGCTATGACATGAAGACTGATTCTCTGCTGACATGAAGCCAGATTCTCTGTTACGGGACCTCTCTCCTCTGCCTGGGTGCTGGGCCTAAATATATGACAATGGACTGTTGCAGTGGTGGCTGACGTGAAGCCTGATTCTCTGCTATGACATGCAGACTGATTCTCTGCTGACATGAAGCCAGATTCTCTGTTACGGGACCTCTCTCCTCTGCCTGGGTGCTGGGCCTAAATATATGACAATGGACTGTTGCAGTGGTGGCTGACGTGAAGCCTGATTCTCTGCTATGACATGAAGACTGATTCTCTGCTGACATGAAGCCAGATTGTCTGTTACGGGACCTCTCTCCTCTGCCTGGGTGCTGGGCCTAAATTATGACAATGGACTGTTGCAGTGGTGGCTGACGTGAAGCCTGATTCTCTGCTATGACATGCAGACTGATTCTCTGCTGACATGAAGCCAGATTGTCTGTTACGGGACCTCTCTCCTCTGCCTGGGTGCTGGGCCTAAATTATGACAATGGACTGTTGCAGTGGTGGGTGACGTGAAGCCTGATTCTCTGCTATGACATGAAGACTGATTCTCTGCTGACATGAAGCCAGATTGTCTGTTACGGGACCTCTCTCCTCTGCCTGGGTGCTGGGCCTAAATTTATGACAATGGACTGTTGCAGTGGTGGCTGACGTGAAGCCTGATTCTCTGCTATGACATGAAGACTGATTCTCTGCTGACATGAAGCCAGATTGTCTGTTACGGGACCTCTCTCCTCTGCCTGGGTGCTGGGCCTAAATATATGACAATGGACTGTTGCAGTGGTGGGCTGACGTGAAGCCTGATTCTCTGCTATGACATGAAGACTGATTCTCTGCTGACATGAAGCCAGATTGTCTGTTACGGGACCTCTCTCCTCTGCCTGGGTGCTGGGCCTAAATTTATGAAAATGGACTGTTGCAGTGGTGGGTGACGTGAAGCCTGATTCTCTGCTATGATATGAAGACTGATTCTCTGCTGACATGAAGCCAGATTGTCTGTTACGGGACCTCTCTCCTCTGCCTGGGTGCTGGGCCTAAATTTATGACAATGGACTGTTGCAGTGGTGGCTGACGTGAAGCCTGATTCTCTGCTATGACATGAAGACTGATTCTCTGCTGACATGAAGCCAGATTGTCTGTTACGGGACCTCTCTCCTCTGCCTGGGTGCTGGGCCTAAATTTATGAAAATGGACTCTTACAGTGGTGGGTGACGTGAAGCCTGATTCTCTGCTATGACTATGAAGACTGATTCTCTGCTGACATGAAGCCAGATTGTCTGTTACGGGACCTCTCTCCTCTGCCTGGGTGCTGGGCCTAAATTATGACAATGGACTGTTGCAGTGGTGGGTGACGTGAAGCCTGATTCTCTGCTATGATATGAAGACTGATTCTCTGCTGACATGAAGCCAGATTGTCTGTTACGGGACCTCTCTCCTCTGCCTGGGTGCTGGGCCTAAATATATGACAATGGACTGTTGCAGTGGTGGCTGACGTGAAGCCTGATTCTCTGCTATGACATGAAGACTGATTCTCTGCTGACATGAAGCCAGATTGTCTGTTACGGGACCTCTCTCCTCTGCCTGGGTGCTGGGCCTAAATATATGACAATGGACTGTTGCAGTGGTGGCTGACGTGAAGCCTGATTCTCTGCTATGACATGAAGACTGATTCTCTGCTGACATGAAGCCAGATTGTCTGTTACGGGACCTCTCTCCTCTGCCTGGGTGCTGGGCCTAAATTATGACAATGGACTGTTGCAGTGGTGGCTGACGTGAAGCCTGATTCTCTGCTATGACATGAAGACTGATTCTCTGCTGACATGAAGCCAGATTGCTCTGTTACGGGACCTCTCTCCTCTGCCTGGGTGCTGGGCCTAAATTATGACAATGGACTGTTGCAGTGGTGGCTGACGTGAAGCCTGATTCTCTGCTATGACATGAAGACTGATTCTCTGCTGACATGAAGCCAGATTGTCTGTTACGGGACCTCTCTCCTCTGCCTGGGTGCTGGGCCTAAATATCTGACAATGGACTGTTGCAGTGGTGGCTGACGTGAAGCCTGATTCTCTGCTATGACATGAAGACTGAATTCTCTGCTGACATGAAGCCAGATTGTCTGTTACGGGACCTCTCTCCTCTGCCTGGGTGCTGGGCCTAAATTTATGACAATGGACTGTTGCAGTGGTGGCTGACGTGAAGCCTGATTCTCTGCTATGACATGAAGACTGATTCTCTGCTGACATGAAGCCAGATTGTCTGTTACGGGACCTCTCTCCTCTGCCTGGGTGCTGGGCCTAAATTTATGAAAATGGACTGTTACAGTGGTGGGTGACGTGAAGCCTGATTCTCTGCTATGACATGAAGACTGATTCTCTGCTGACATGAAGCCAGATTGTCTGTTACGGGACCTCTCTCCTCTGCCTGGGTGCTGGGCCTAAATTTATGAAAATGGACTGTTGCAGTGGTGGGTGACGTGAAGCCTGATTCTCTGCTATGATATGAAGACTGATTCTCTGCTGACATGAAGCCAGATTGTCTGTTACGGGACCTCTCTCCTCTGCCTGGGTGCTGGGCCTAAATTTATGAAAATGGACTGTTGCAGTGGTGGCTGACGTGAAGCCTGATTCTCTGCTATGACATGAAGACTGATTCTCTGCTGACATGAAGCCAGATTGTCTGTTACGGGACCTCTCTCCTCTGCCTGGGTGCTTGGCCTAAATTTATGACAATGGACTGTTGCAGTGGTGGCTGACGTGAAGCCTGATTCTCTGCTATGACATGCAGACTGATTCTCTGCTGACATGAAGCCAGATTGTCTGTTACGGGACCTCTCTCCTCTGCCTGGGTGCTGGGCCTAAATATATGCCAATGGGCTGTTGCACTGGTGGCTGACGTGAAGCCTGATTGTCTGTTACGGGACCTCTCTCCTCTGCCTGGGTGCTGGGCCTAAATATATGCCAATGGACTGTTGCACTGGTGGCTGACGTGAAACCTGATTGTCTGTTACGGGACCTCTCTCCTCTGCCTGGGTGCTGGGCCTAAATATATGACAATGGACTGTTGCAGTGGTGGCTGACGTGAAGCCTGATTCTCTGCTATGACATGAAGACTGATTCTCTGCTGACATGAAGCCAGATTGTCTGTTACGGGACCTCTCTCCTCTGCCTGGGTGCTGGGCCTAAATTATGACAATGGACTGTTGCAGTGGTGGCTGACGTGAAGCCTGATTCTCTGCTATGACATGAAGACTGATTCTCTGCTGACATGAAGCCAGATTGTCTGTTACGGGACCTCTCTCCTCTGCCTGGGTGCTGGGCCTAAATATATGACAATGGACTGTTGCAGTGGTGGCTGACGTGAAGCCTGATTCTCTGCTATGATATGAAGACTGATTCTCTGCTGACATGAAGCCAGATTGTCTGTTACGGGACCTCTCTCCTCTGCCTGGGTGCTGGGCCTAAATTATGACAATGGACTGTTGCAGTGGTGGGTGACGTGAAGCCTGATTCTCTGCTATGACATGAAGACTGATTCTCTGCTGACATGAAGCCAGATTGTCTGTTACGGGACCTCTCTCCTCTGCCTGGGTGCTGGGCCTAAATTTATGACAATGGACTGTTGCAGTGGTGGCTGACGTGAAGCCTGATTCTCTGCTATGACATGAAGACTGATTCTCTGCTGACATGAAGCCAGATTGTCTGTTACGGGACCTCTCTCCTCTGCCTGGGTGCTGGGCCTAAATTTATGACAATGGACTGTTGCAGTGGTGGCTGACGTGAAGCCTGATTCTCTGCTATGACATGAAGACTGATTCTCTGCTGACATGAAGCCAGATTGTCTGTTACGGGACCTCTCTCCTCTGCCTGGGTGCTGGGCCTAAATTTATGACAATGGACTGTTGCAGTGGTGGCTGACGTGAAGCCTGATTCTCTGCTATGACATGCAGACTGATTCTCTGCTGACATGAAGCCAGATTCTCTGTTACGGGACCTCTCTCCTCTGCCTGGGTGCTGGGCCTAAATATATGACAATGGACTGTTGAAGCCTGATTCTCTGCTATGATATGAAGACTGATTCTCTGCTGACATGAAGCCAGATTGTCTGTTACGGGACCTCTCTCCTCTGCCTGGGTGCTGGGCCTAAATATATGACAATGGACTGTTGCAGTGGTGGCTGACGTGAAGCCTGATTCTCTGCTATGACATGCAGACTGATTCTCTGCTGACATGAAGCCAGATTGTCTGTTACGGGACCTCTCTCCTCTGCCTGGGTGCTGGGCCTAAATATATGACAATGGACTGTTGCAGTGGTGGCTGACGTGAAGCCTGATTCTCTGCTATGACATGAAGACTGATTCTCTGCTGACATGAAGCCAGATTGTCTGTTACGGGACCTCTCTCCTCTGCCTGGGTGCTGGGCCTAAATTTATGACAATGGACTGTTGCAGTGGTGGGCTGACGTGAAGCCTGATTCTCTGCTATGACATGAAGACTGATTCTCTGCTGACATGAAGCCAGATTGTCTGTTACGGGACCTCTCTCCTCTGCCTGGGTGCTGGGCCTAAATTATGACAATGGACTGTTGCAGTGGTGGCTGACGTGAAGCCTGATTCTCTGCTATGACATGCAGACTGATTCTCTGCTGACATGAAGCCAGATTCTCTGTTACGGGACCTCTCTCCTCTGCCTGGGTGCTGGGCCTAAATATATGACAATGGACTGTTGCAGTGGTGGCTGACGTGAAGCCTGATTCTCTGCTATGACATGCAGACTGATTCTCTGCTGACATGAAGCCAGATTGCTCTGTTACGGGACCTCTCTCCTCTGCCTGGGTGCTGGGCCTAAATATATGACAATGGACTGTTGCAGTGGTGGCTGACGTGAAGCCTGATTCTCTGCTATGACATGCAGACTGATTCTCTGCTGACATGAAGCCAGATTGTCTGTTACGGGACCTCTCTCCTCTGCCTGGGTGCTGGGCCTAAATATATGACAATGGACTGTTGCAGTGGTGGCTGACGTGAAGCCTGATTCTCTGCTATGACATGCAGACTGATTCTCTGCTGACATGAAGCCAGATTGTCTGTTACGGGACCTCTCTCCTCTGCCTGGGTGCTGGGCCTAAATATATGACAATGGACTGTTGCAGTGGTGGCTGACGTGAAGCCTGATTCTCTGCTATGACATGCAGACTGATTCTCTGCTGACATGAAGCCAGATTGTCTGTTACGGGACCTCTCTCCTCTGCCTGGGTGCTGGGCCTAAATTTATGAAAATGGACTGTTGCAGTGGTGGGCTGACGTGAAGCCTGATTCTCTGCTATGACATGAAGACTGATTCTCTGCTGACATGAAGCCAGATTGCTCTGTTACGGGACCTCTCTCCTCTGCCTGGGTGCTGGGCCTAAATATATGACAATGGACTGTTGCAGTGGTGGCTGACGTGAAGCCTGATTCTCTGCTATGACATGCAGACTGATTCTCTGCTGACATGAAGCCAGATTGCTCTGTTACGGGACCTCTCTCCTCTGCCTGGGTGCTGGGCCTAAATATATGACAATGGACTGTTGCAGTGGTGGCTGACGTGAAGCCTGATTCTCTGCTATGACATGAAGACTGATTCTCTGCTGACATGAAGCCAGATTGTCTGTTACGGGACCTCTCTCCTCTGCCTGGGTGCTGGGCCTAAATATATGACAATGGACTGTTGCAGTGGTGGCTGACGTGAAGCCTGATTCTCTGCTATGACATGAAGACTGATTCTCTGCTGACATGAAGCCAGATTGTCTGTTACGGGACCTCTCTCCTCTGCCTGGGTGCTGGGCCTAAATTTATGACAATGGACTGTTGCAGTGGTGGCTGACGTGAAGCCTGATTCTCTGCTATGACATGAAGACTGATTCTCTGCTGACATGAAGCCAGATTGTCTGTTACGGGACCTCTCTCCTCTGCCTGGGTGCTGGGCCTAAATTTATGAAAATGGACTGTTGCAGTGGTGGGTGACGTGAAGCCTGATTCTCTGCTATGATATGAAGACTGATTCTCTGCTGACATGAAGCCAGATTGTCTGTTACGGGACCTCTCTCCTCTGCCTGGGTGCTGGGCCTAAATATTATGACAATGGACTGTTGCAGTGGTGGCTGACGTGAAGCCTGATTCTCTGCTATGACATGCAGACTGATTCTCTGCTGACATGAAGCCAGATTCGTCTGTTACGGGACCTCTCTCCTCTGCCTGGGTGCTGGGCCTAAATTTATGAAAATGGACTGTTACAGTGGTGGGTGACGTGAAGCCTGATTCTCTGCTATGACTATGAAGACTGATTCTCTGCTGACATGAAGCCAGATTGTCTGTTACGGGACCTCTCTCCTCTGCCTGGGTGCTGGGCCTAAATTTATGAAAATGGACTGTTACAGTGGTGGGTGACGTGAAGCCTGATTCTCTGCTATGATATGAAGACTGATTCTCTGCTGACATGAAGCCAGATTGTCTGTTACGGGACCTCTCTCCTCTGCCTGGGTGCTGGGCCTAAATTTATGACAATGGACTGTTGCAGTGGTGGCTGACGTGAAGCCTGATTCTCTGCTATGACATGAAGACTGATTCTCTGCTGACATGAAGCCAGATTGTCTGTTACGGGACCTCTCTCCTCTGCCTGGGTGCTGGGCCTAAATTTATGAAAATGGACTCTTACAGTGGTGGGTGACGTGAAGCCTGATTCTCTGCTATGATATGAAGACTGATTCTCTGCTGACATGAAGCCAGATTGTCTGTTACGGGACCTCTCTCCTCTGCCTGGGTGCTGGGCCTAAATTTATGACAATGGACTGTTGCAGTGGTGGCTGACGTGAAGCCTGATTCTCTGCTATGACATGCAGACTGATTCTCTGCTGACATGAAGCCAGATTGTCTGTTACGGGACCTCTCTCCTCTGCCTGGGTGCTGGGCCTAAATTTATGACAATGGACTGTTGCAGTGGTGGCTGACGTGAAGCCTGATTCTCTGCTATGACATGAAGACTGATTCTCTGCTGACATGAAGCCAGATTGTCTGTTACGGGACCTCTCTCCTCTGCCTGGGTGCTGGGCCTAAATATATGACAATGGACTGTTGCAGTGGTGGCTGACGTGAAGCCTGATTCTCTGCTATGACATGAAGACTGATTCTCTGCTGACATGAAGCCAGATTGTCTGTTACGGGACCTCTCTCCTCTGCCTGGGTGCTGGGCCTAAATTATGACAATGGACTGTTGCAGTGGTGGCTGACGTGAAGCCTGATTCTCTGCTATGACATGCAGACTGATTCTCTGCTGACATGAAGCCAGATTGCTCTGTTACGGGACCTCTCTCCTCTGCCTGGGTGCTGGGCCTAAATTATGACAATGGACTGTTGCAGTGGTGGCTGACGTGAAGCCTGATTCTCTGCTATGACATGAAGACTGATTCTCTGCTGACATGAAGCCAGATTGTCTGTTACGGGACCTCTCTCCTCTGCCTGGGTGCTGGGCCTAAATATATGACAATGGACTGTTGCAGTGGTGGCTGACGTGAAGCCTGATTCTCTGCTATGACATGCAGACTGATTCTCTGCTGACATGAAGCCAGATTGTCTGTTACGGGACCTCTCTCCTCTGCCTGGGTGCTGGGCCTAAATTTATGACAATGGACTGTTGCAGTGGTGGGTGACGTGAAGCCTGATTCTCTGCTATGACATGAAGACTGATTCTCTGCTGACATGAAGCCAGATTGCTCTGTTACGGGACCTCTCTCCTCTGCCTGGGTGCTGGGCCTAAATATATGACAATGGACTGTTGCAGTGGTGGCTGACGTGAAGCCTGATTCTCTGCTATGATATGAAGACTGATTCTCTGCTGACATGAAGCCAGATTGTCTGTTACGGGACCTCTCTCCTCTGCCTGGGTGCTGGGCCTAAATTTATGAAAATGGACTGTTAGCAGTGGTGGGTGACGTGAAGCCTGATTCTCTGCTATGATATGAAGACTGATTCTCTGCTGACATGAAGCCAGATTGTCTGTTACGGGACCTCTCTCCTCTGCCTGGGTGCTGGGCCTAAATTTATGACAATGGACTGTTGCAGTGGTGGCTGACGTGAAGCCTGATTCTCTGCTATGACATGAAGACTGATTCTCTGCTGACATGAAGCCAGATTGTCTGTTACGGGACCTCTCTCCTCTGCCTGGGTGCTGGGCCTAAATTTATGAAAATGGACTGTTGCAGTGGTGGGTGACGTGAAGCCTGATTCTCTGCTATGATATGAAGACTGATTCTCTGCTGACATGAAGCCAGATTGTCTGTTACGGGACCTCTCTCCTCTGCCTGGGTGCTGGGCCTAAATTATGACAATGGACTGTTGCAGTGGTGGCTGACGTGAAGCCTGATTCTCTGCTATGACATGCAGACTGATTCTCTGCTGACATGAAGCCAGATTCTCTGTTACGGGACCTCTCTCCTCTGCCTGGGTGCTGGGCCTAAATATATGACAATGGACTGTTGCAGTGGTGGCTGACGTGAAGCCTGATTCTCTGCTATGACATGAAGACTGATTCTCTGCTGACATGAAGCCAGATTGTCTGTTACGGGACCTCTCTCCTCTGCCTGGGTGCTGGGCCTAAATTATGACAATGGACTGTTGCAGTGGTGGGTGACGTGAAGCCTGATTCTCTGCTATGACATGAAGACTGATTCTCTGCTGACATGAAGCCAGATTGTCTGTTACGGGACCTCTCTCCTCTGCCTGGGTGCTGGGCCTAAATTTATGACAATGGACTGTTGCAGTGGTGGCTGACGTGAAGCCTGATTCTCTGCTATGACATGCAGACTGATTCTCTGCTGACATGAAGCCAGATTGTCTGTTACGGGACCTCTCTCCTCTGCCTGGGTGCTGGGCCTAAATTATGACAATGGACTGTTGCAGTGGTGGCTGACGTGAAGCCTGATTCTCTGCTATGACATGAAGACTGATTCTCTGCTGACATGAAGCCAGATTCTCTGTTACGGGACCTCTCTCCTCTGCCTGGGTGCTGGGCCTAAATATATGACAATGGACTGTTGCAGTGGTGGGCTGACGTGAAGCCTGATTCTCTGCTATGACATGAAGACTGATTCTCTGCTGACATGAAGCCAGATTGTCTGTTACGGGACCTCTCTCCTCTGCCTGGGTGCTGGGCCTAAATATCTGACAATGGACTGTTGCAGTGGTGGCTGACGTGAAGCCTGATTCTCTGCTATGACATGCAGACTGATTCTCTGCTGACATGAAGCCAGATTGTCTGTTACGGGACCTCTCTCCTCTGCCTGGGTGCTGGGCCTAAATTATGACAATGGACTGTTGCAGTGGTGGCTGACGTGAAGCCTGATTCTCTGCTATGACATGAAGACTGATTCTCTGCTGACATGAAGCCAGATTGTCTGTTACGGGACCTCTCTCCTCTGCCTGGGTGCTGGGCCTAAATTATGACAATGGACTGTTGCAGTGGTGGCTGACGTGAAGCCTGATTCTCTGCTATGACATGAAGACTGATTCTCTGCTGACATGAAGCCAGATTGTCTGTTACGGGACCTCTCTCCTCTGCCTGGGTGCTGGGCCTAAATTTATGAAAATGGACTGTTGCAGTGGTGGGTGACGTGAAGCCTGATTCTCTGCTATGATATGAAGACTGATTCTCTGCTGACATGAAGCCAGATTGTCTGTTACGGGACCTCTCTCCTCTGCCTGGGTGCTGGGCCTAAATATATGACAATGGACTGTTGCAGTGGTGGCTGACGTGAAGCCTGATTCTCTGCTATGACATGAAGACTGATTCTCTGCTGACATGAAGCCAGATTGTCTGTTACGGGACCTCTCTCCTCTGCCTGGGTGCTGGGCCTAAATTTATGAAAATGGACTGTTGCAGTGGTGGGTGACGTGAAGCCTGATTCTCTGCTATGATATGAAGACTGATTCTCTGCTGACATGAAGCCAGATTGTCTGTTACGGGACCTCTCTCCTCTGCCTGGGTGCTGGGCCTAAATATATGACAATGGACTGTTGCAGTGGTGGCTGACGTGAAGCCTGATTCTCTGCTATGACATGCAGACTGATTCTCTGCTGACATGAAGCCAGATTGTCTGTTACGGGACCTCTCTCCTCTGCCTGGGT
This sequence comes from Bufo gargarizans, assembly GCF_014858855.1. Classification (NCBI taxonomy): domain Eukaryota; kingdom Metazoa; phylum Chordata; class Amphibia; order Anura; family Bufonidae; genus Bufo; species Bufo gargarizans. Next base: position 143,817,668 of record NC_058086.1, read on the forward strand.
GCTGGGCCTAAATATATGACAATGGACTGTTGCAGTGGTGGCTGACGTGAAGCCTGATTCTCTGCTATGACATGAAGACTGATTCTCTGCTGACATGAAGCCAGATTGTCTGTTACGGGACCTCTCTCCTCTGCCTGGGTGCTGGGCCTAAATTATGACAATGGACTGTTGCAGTGGTGGCTGACGTGAAGCCTGATTCTCTGCTATGACATGAAGACTGATTCTCTGCTGACATGAAGCCAGATTGTCTGTTACGGGACCTCTCTCCTCTGCCTGGGTGCTGGGCCTAAATATATGACAATGGACTGTTGCAGTGGTGGCTGACGTGAAGCCTGATTCTCTGCTATGACATGAAGACTGATTCTCTGCTGACATGAAGCCAGATTGTCTGTTACGGGACCTCTCTCCTCTGCCTGGGTGCTGGGCCTAAATTTATGAAAATGGACTGTTACAGTGGTGGGTGACGTGAAGCCTGATTCTCTGCTATGACTATGAAGACTGATTCTCTGCTGACATGAAGCCAGATTGTCTGTTACGGGACCTCTCTCCTCTGCCTGGGTGCTGGGCCTAAATTTATGACAATGGACTGTTGCAGTGGTGGCTGACGTGAAGCCTGATTCTCTGCTATGACATGAAGACTGATTCTCTGCTGACATGAAGCCAGATTGTCTGTTACGGGACCTCTCTCCTCTGCCTGGGTGCTGGGCCTAAATTTATGAAAATGGACTGTTACAGTGGTGGGTGACGTGAAGCCTGATTCTCTGCTATGACATGAAGACTGATTCTCTGCTGACATGAAGCCAGATTGTCTGTTACGGGACCTCTCTCCTCTGCCTGGGTGCTGGGCCTAAATTTATGACAATGGACTGTTGCAGTGGTGGCTGACGTGAAGCCTGATTCTCTGCTATGATATGAAGACTGATTCTCTGCTGACATGAAGCCAGATTGTCTGTTACGGGACCTCTCTCCTCTGCCTGGGTGCTGGGCCTAAATATCTGACAATGGACTGTTGCAGTGGTGGCTGACGTGAAGCCTGATTCTCTGCTATGATATGAAGACTGATTCTCTGCTGACATGAAGCCAGATTGTCTGTTACGGGACCTCTCTCCTCTGCCTGGGTGCTGGGCCTAAATTTATGAAAATGGACTGTTGCAGTGGTGGGCTGACGTGAAGCCTGATTCTCTGCTATGATATGAAGACTGATTCTCTGCTGACATGAAGCCAGATTGTCTGTTACGGGACCTCTCTCCTCTGCCTGGGTGCTGGGCCTAAATTATGACAATGGACTGTTGCAGTGGTGGTGACGTGAAGCCTGATTCTCTGCTATGACATGAAGACTGATTCTCTGCTGACATGAAGCCAGATTGTCTGTTACGGGACCTCTCTCCTCTGCCTGGGTGCTGGGCCTAAATATATGACAATGGACTGTTGCAGTGGTGGCTGACGTGAAGCCTGATTCTCTGCTATGACTATGAAGACTGATTCTCTGCTGACATGAAGCCAGATTGTCTGTTACGGGACCTCTCTCCTCTGCCTGGGTGCTGGGCCTAAATTTATGACAATGGACTGTTGCAGTGGTGGCTGACGTGAAGCCTGATTCTCTGCTATGACATGAAGACTGATTCTCTGCTGACATGAAGCCAGATTGTCTGTTACGGGACCTCTCTCCTCTGCCTGGGTGCTGGGCCTAAATATATGACAATGGACTGTTGCAGTGGTGGCTGACGTGAAGCCTGATTCTCTGCTATGATATGAAGACTGATTCTCTGCTGACATGAAGCCAGATTGTCTGTTACGGGACCTCTCTCCTCTGCCTGGGTGCTGGGCCTAAATTTATGACAATGGACTGTTGCAGTGGTGGGCTGACGTGAAGCCTGATTCTCTGCTATGACTATGAAGACTGATTCTCTGCTGACATGAAGCCAGATTGTCTGTTACGGGACCTCTCTCCTCTGCCTGGGTGCTGGGCCTAAATTTATGACAATGGACTGTTGCAGTGGTGGCTGACGTGAAGCCTGATTCTCTGCTATGACATGAAGACTGATTCTCTGCTGACATGAAGCCAGATTGTCTGTTACGGGACCTCTCTCCTCTGCCTGGGTGCTGGGCCTAAATTTATGAAAATGGACTGTTACAGTGGTGGGTGACGTGAAGCCTGATTCTCTGCTATGATATGAAGACTGATTCTCTGCTGACATGAAGCCAGATTGTCTGTTACGGGACCTCTCTCCTCTGCCTGGGTGCTGGGCCTAAATTTATGACAATGGACTGTTGCAGTGGTGGCTGACGTGAAGCCTGATTCTCTGCTATGACATGCAGACTGATTCTCTGCTGACATGAAGCCAGATTCTCTGTTACGGGACCTCTCTCCTCTGCCTGGGTGCTGGGCCTAAATATATGCCAATGGACTGTTGCACTGGTGGCTGACGTGAAGCCTGATTCTCTGCTATGATATGAAGACTGATTCTCTGCTGACATGAAGCCAGATTGTCTGTTACGGGACCTCTCTCCTCTGCCTGGGTGCTGGGCCTAAATTTATGACAATGGACTGTTGCAGTGGTGGCTGACGTGAAGCCTGATTCTCTGCTATGACATGAAGACTGATTCTCTGCTGACATGAAGCCAGATTGTCTGTTACGGGACCTCTCTCCTCTGCCTGGGTGCTGGGCCTAAATTTATGAAAATGGACTCTTACAGTGGTGGCTGACGTGAAGCCTGATTCTCTGCTATGATATGAAGACTGATTCTCTGCTGACATGAAGCCAGATTGTCTGTTACGGGACCTCTCTCCTCTGCCTGGGTGCTGGGCCTAAATTTATGACAATGGACTGTTGCAGTGGTGGCTGACGTGAAGCCTGATTCTCTGCTATGACATGAAGACTGATTCTCTGCTGACATGAAGACAGATTGTCTGTTACGGGACCTCTCTCCTCTGCCTGGGTGCTGGGCCTAAATTTATGAAAATGGACTCTTACAGTGGTGGGTGACGTGAAGCCTGATTCTCTGCTATGATATGAAGACTGATTCTCTGCTGACATGAAGCCAGATTGTCTGTTACGGGACCTCTCTCCTCTGCCTGGGTGCTGGGCCTAAATTTATGACAATGGACTGTTGCAGTGGTGGCTGACGTGAAGCCTGATTCTCTGCTATGACATGAAGACTGATTCTCTGCTGACATGAAGCCAGATTGTCTGTTACGGGACCTCTCTCCTCTGCCTGGGTGCTGGGCCTAAATTTATGAAAATGGACTCTTACAGTGGTGGGTGACGTGAAGCCTGATTCTCTGCTATGATATGAAGACTGATTCTCTGCTGACATGAAGCCAGATTGTCTGTTACGGGACCTCTCTCCTCTGCCTGGGTGCTGGGCCTAAATTTATGACAATGGACTGTTGCAGTGGTGGCTGACGTGAAGCCTGATTCTCTGCTATGACATGCAGACTGATTCTCTGCTGACATGAAGACAGATTCTCTGTTACGGGACCTCTCTCCTCTGCCTGGGTGCCGGGGCCTAAATATCTGAGAATGGACTGTTCCAGTGGTGGGTGACGTGAAGCCAGATTCTCTGCTATGGGACCTCTCTCCAATTGATTTTGGTAATTTTATTTATTTAATTTTATTTTAATTCATTTCCCTATCCACATTTGTTTGCAGGGGATTTACCTACATGTTGCTGCCTTTTGCAGCCCTCTAGCCCTTTCCTGGGCTGTTTTACAGCCTTTTTAGTACCGAAAAGTTCGGGTCCCCATTGACTTCAATGGGGTTCGGGTTCGGGACGAAGTTCGGATCGGGTTCGGATCCCGAACCCGAACATTTCGGGAAGTTCGGCCGAACTTCTCGAACCCGAACATCCAGGTGTTCTCTGAACTCTAATTATGATCAGACCAAAAGCGATCGGCTGGATAATTTTTCATAGAAAAAACATTAATTTTCTTTTTTTTTTTTTGTTGTATGGGTTTTTAATACATTAAATAAGAAAATCATAATAAAGTCTCTTAATAGTTTATTAGAAATAATGCAGACAATTAAAAAAATCCCCATCAATTCCAATACAAGGCAAGTAAAAAGCTCAGAACTAAATTATTGCAGGATGTCGTAATGGTTCGGTAATTCGACAATGGTTAATCCTTTCAGTTTGGTGTATCAGAGTTTGGTCTGTCACTGTGCAGGCAGTCAAAGGTACCCGTCCTACATTTTTTTTCACAAAAGGCAATCCCTGATATGGGACGTAACAGGGATTAAACTGATGAGAAGAGAACTGCAGAAAATACCACTCATATCGGGTGTGACAGTAAATTGCACGGCGCAGACGCAGTGACCGTGGATTCAAACAAAGGGGAGGGAGCCAGCGTTTTTTTAACCATCTCCCCGTTCGAAAAATCAATTCAATAAATGGACCCCAGATTGGGGACGTAACAGGGATTAAACTGATGAGAAGAGAATTACAGAAAATACCACTCATATCGGGTGTGACAGTAAATTGCATGGCGCAGATGCAGTGATTGTGGATTCAAACAAAGGGGAGGGAGACAGTTTTTTTTAACCATCTCCCCGTTCAAAAAATCAATTCAATTTACCTTTCCGGGACCCTTGGTGTTGTACGTGGCTGGGTGGAGGAAGAAACCTTCAATGACATTAACGGGACATGGCTAGCTTGGTATCCAACCTTGTGCAAATGGGAAGTTTGCGGTTGGGCAAATGGACTGTTTGCGGTTGTTTGCGGTGCATTAAAAGGGGAGTTTGGTCTGTCAATGTCTGTGAAGCGGGCGTAACCCTTACACTACCTGATCGATACAACATCATACCCGATCGTATACACACACTTGATGTTTTAAACCACGTTGTTCAATATATTTTAGGATTGTTAGTTGATTTATGCCCTTTTTTGGATTAAAATCCAACTCTGCGTCAACTATGTAATTTTCTATGGGAGTTTTGGCATGGATCCCCCTCCGGCATGCCACAGTCCAGGTGTTAGTCCCCTTGAAACAACTTTTCCATCACTACTGTGGCTAGAAAGAGTCCCTGTGGGTTTTAAATTTTGCCTGCCTATTAAAGTCAATGGCGGTTCGCCCATTCGCAAACACTTGCAGAAACTTGCGTTCGCCGTTGGCGAACGGAAAATTTTATGTTCGCGACAACTCTACCCCTGAGACCAAGCCTGCCGGACCCCCTGAGACCAAGCCTGCCAGCAACCCTGAAACCAAGCCAGCCAGCACCCCTGAGACCAAGCCAGCCAGCACCCCTGAGTCTTCAGAACTGTAAGTAAATTATATATAAGAGGAGCTTATAATATGAAAGAGACGAATTATGTCAAAGCGGCTCTTCACCTACACGTGTATCAGCACTAGATATATACCCCTTACTCTCCCTAATACCTAAACTACACAAGATATATATCCCTACTTTCTGTCTAATACACATACACACCCCACGATATGTACTTTCACCTTCTTGTGTTACAGACCCCTGTACAATTTAACAATCTTCTTTAATACACAGACCTTTAGATTCATACATGTCTGTGCTCAGTCCTACGCGTAACCGTCGCAAGTGCATGAGGAGCTACAGATGTGGCAGCGAGGTCCGAGAGGTGTGTGGGGGTGGGAGATCCGGGGGGGGGGGCCATAAGTTTTTTTTGCTATGGGGCCCAGTCATTTCTAGCTACGCCCCTGGATTCACCCCTAGATTAGAAACTCCAAAAAAGTGACCCCATTTTAGAAACTACGGGATAGGGTGGCAGTTTTGTTGGTACTAGTTTAGGGTACATATGATTTTTGGTTGCTCTATATTACACTTTTTGTGAGGCAAGGTAACAAGAAATAGCTGTTTTGGCACTGTTTTTTTTTTTTTTGTTATTTTCAACATTCATCTGACAGGTTAGATCATGTGATATTTTTATAGACCAGGTTGTCACGGATGCGGCGATACCTAATATGTATACTTTTTTTTATTTATGTAAGTTTTACACAATGGTTTCTATTTTTAAACAAAAAAAAATATGTTTTAGTGTTTCCATAGTCTGAGAGCCATAATTTTTTCAGTTTTTGGGTGATTACCTTGGGTAGGGTATGTTTTTGCAGCATGAGATGACGGTTTTATTAGCACTATTTTGGGCTGCGTGTGACTTTTTAATCGCTTGCTATTACACTTTTTGTGATGTAAGGTGACAAAAAATTGTTTATTTAGCACAGTTTTTATTTTTTACGGTGTTCACCTGAGAGGTTGAGCCGGTAAATACGAACGCGGCGATACCAAATACGTATACTTTTTTTTATTTATGTAAGTTTTATTTAAGTTTTAAACAATAACAGCTTTTTTAAAACAAAAAAATGATGTTTTAGTGTCTCCATATTCTGAGGCAAATTTTTTTTATTTTTTGGGAGATTGTATCAGGTAGGGGCTCATTTTTTGCGGGATGAGGTGACGGTTAGATTGGTACTATTTTGGTGGGCAAACGCCTTTTTGATCGCTAGCTGTTGTACCTTTTGTGATGTAAGGTGACAAAAAAATTGTTTATTTAGCACAGTTTTTATTTTTTATTTTTTACGGTATTCATCTGAGGGCTTAGATCATGTGATATGTTTATATAGCCGGTCGATACGGACACGGCGATACCTAATATGTATACTTTTGTTTCTCCCCCTATTTTTTACCAATTTTTTTTTTTTACTTTATTTGTGGAAAATGAAGTTTTTGTTTATTTTTACTTAAAACTTTAAATTTTGGGGGGGAAAACTTTATTTTTTCAACTTTTTTTCACTTTATTTTTTGTCCCACTTTGGGACTTGAACTTTTGGGGGTCTAATCCTTTACAATGCATTCCAAGACTTCTGTTTTGGAATGCATTGGCTGTATGAGTAATACTGTGTGTATTACTCATACAGCTTCCGGCCTGTAAGATCCAGAGAGCTGGATCTCACAGGCTCTTCAACGGAAGGCAGCGCAATGCCTTCCTTAGACATCGCGCTGCCTTCCATGCCATTGGGTCCCCCCCACAACCCCATGGGGACCCGATATCACCACCGACGCCGCAACTTAGAAAAGCCGCAAACCGCGATCGCCGACACGTGGGTGGGGTGGGGGGGGTCACATTTAGCCGAGGTGCCACCGGGCGGCGGTGATCGGAACAACACATGATGTAACGGTACGCCATGGGTCCTTAAGGACTCGGGATCCATGCCGTACTGGTACGTCATGGGTCCCTAAGGGGTTAAGCAGAGGGGCTGACATGGGAGCAGGGTCCATCACCCAAGTTAACTTTACTCATTTTGCTGTGATATGGTGACACATGTATAAAGTAGACATTATTTTGTCCAAAGGAGTTGAAGAGCTGAAAACATCTCAGCAATAGCTATATGAATATTTAAAATACTGAGGACCAATCAGATACAGGCATGTGTGGAGATGGGAGCACTGATGACACCACAGAAGCTACTGAGGACCAATCAGATTCAAGTTTGTGTGATGAAGGCACACATGAGGGGACAACCAATGAAATTACAGATTATAGCAAGGACCAATCAGATTGCGGCAGGTGTGATGATGTCACAGAAGCTAGTGACATCACCGAGTTCTGAGCCTTGGAAAACCACTGCCTGACATTACCTCGGACAGAATATCTCTGGATATAGAGAGAGACAGATAGGCTTGTGCTTTTGCTCAGCAAATCCTTGTTTTCGCTTAGCGAGTCGTTTACTTTGCGCCATGGAGATCCGGGGTTTGGCATTCTTGCCTTTTCTCTGGGTCATATGGACGCTATCGGGCCTTTGTGCCCTGATTGCCTTGACTGTCATCCCAGGCCATGTAAAATATCCTTACATCAGGTAAGAGGGGACGGGGTGGGATTCCTCTGTAGTATCATTACTGTTATTACCGTATTATCAGTTTATTCCTGGAATGTTATGATTATTATTATTATTATTAGTGGATTATTAATAAGCTCCATCTCATAACTGTTAGTACAGAAAACATCCCATTGTGCGGGAAGACTGAGGTTTCATGCACAGGCCTTCATCTAATCTGCTCTGGAGTGAGATGCACAAGCCTCTTCAGAAATTAGGAGCATCTCTGACCTCCATGCACCAAAAAAAAAAAAAAATGCACCAACTATGACAGGCATAAATTATAAGCAAATTTGCCAGTCTGCAGAGGCCCCACCCCCTCCTACTGAGCCCATCTAGAACACACCCACTTTTTTGGAAAACTTGCAAGCATGGCTTAAAAATGAAAAAAAGTCTTACATTTTCTACAAAATGCCGCCTACTCAAAAATGTGCTACTTTTCTAGAAAACTGAAGGAGGAAAAAAATTATAGTGAATAAATAAATTATGATTATTGTGTTATTGGCTTTTACCACTGGTTGTACTGGGTAAATAATGGCTATATAGTGGGGCAAGTGATAGCATGGGGATGGGATGCGAAATATGACGCAGTTGCCCATTCAGTTTCTGATTTCCTTTTACAAAGGGCCTCTGACAAATAACAGTTGCAACTCACTGGTTGCTATGGGCGACGGCTCCATATCGTTCCCATTGTTGTTTGTCTTCTATTTGTGTCTGGACATTAGACCATATTATGGAGGATGATTGGAAGGATGGAAGGAAATAAAGTCTCCTCTGCTATTAGAAGACATGACGCAATCCTGCTGACGTTTGTGTCCTAATAACACCCAATATTTTGCTTTCTTTCTCAGTGACACGGGAGCAATATTCCCCGAATCGGTGGTCTTTACAGTGGTCTTCTTAATATCTGCCATTCTAGGTAAGTGGATTTAGAGAGATAACATCATGAGGAGATCAGCGGCTCAGCGCTCAGTGATGACGTTCTCCCTAATCACTATTCACTGCTGAGCGGCGGCCATCACTGGAGATTATAATCATCACTGAGTCCTGGAGGTTATCACAAGTGTCTATGGACTTTCCCGGCTGATCCCATGTATTGTCTATTTCAGGAGCTGGCAACGCTTCCATCATGTACCGGTTCATGATCATCCGGTCTGAACAATCAGAGAGGCGACATATCATCTGCCAGAGAATCCTCTATGTCATTGCATGGATGGGCTGCATTGGGACCGCTGTGACCGCCATAGTTTCGGTAAGTTTATATACAGATGTCTCAGGACTAGTAATACAGAGGGGACATCGCTTGAAGTCAAGAGATGTGTATAAATACAATGACGCGCCCTGGTGACTATTCTTATGTATTACTGCCCCTGTATAATTACACCACCTGCGGCCTCTGCTGTTCTGTATTCTCAGATCTTCATGACGTCCATATTGATAACCTTTATTCCTCTGCTTTTTTTCTAGATGAGGATCAGTCCTACAGTCCACAGGATCGCCGCAGGACCGGCATTTTTCTTGTTTGCCGTTAACAACCTAGGTCAAGCTGTATGCCTGTACAAGAAATCCTTCAGCAGTCGCCGCCTATGCCACATTAGAATGGCATTAACCTTGGTGACCATTGTGGCCCTGCTGACCTGTATCCTTATTATAGCTGACTGGTATAGTGCCATGTTGTTTGCGGGATAAACTTACACATACGTACTTGCTATCATTGCTGCTGTTTGTAAATTTGGGTCAATTAAGCCAAGACCCCCGCCCCTCCTTTAAATGATCAGCTCACAATCACTCATTAGTGGAGTTAACTAGGCCCCAAGCATTTTTGGCCCAGGACAACCCAAATTTCCAGAGATTGTCTTTGAATATTTGGGAAAATTTTGGCAAATGTGGGACTATTGGCAACTAGGAGATTATTCGCTTCTTTTGACCCCATTGTAGCACAGATCAGACATCACAGTATAGGAAACACTAAAATAATATAATGAATTCTGTTACTTGTCCTTAACACGTCCTTCCAGTTTCTGTGTGTATGACCATCAGCTTCTTCCAGCTATGTACTGGCCGATGTGAAGAGGTGAGTTCATGCAACTTTTCACCGTGTTGTATAATCCACATCTTTTCTGGGTAACAGTAATATAAAAGCTCCTATCTGACCTCCACCTTCCCATCTCACTCCATATAGAGTCCATGGTGAGTACCGCCAGGCACTAATGCTCTATTCTGTCTTCTGCAGATCTACACCAGGACAGGCATGGTGGTCGAGTGGACTGGATTTGTTGGCCTGATAATATACCAACTAATGAACTATACAGATTTCCAGGTGAGTAGATGCCGTGTGAAGGTCTAATGTGCTCCAGAAATATTTCAGAGAAGTAATATATTATATAGAGCTGTTTTATAATTAATGGTCTTTCTTCTTTTTTCTCAGCATTTGTCTTTAACGTTGTCCCGAGAAGGTGTCTCCATTGGCCTGAGAGAAAAGACCCAGGACCCTGAAAACCCCCAATAAGATCCAAGGGGTGGAGCGCCAAGACAACTGAAACCATCATGACATTGCTGGACATGAATCTTCTGGATTAAGAGGCAGATTCCAGGCTTGGTCTCTGTCCTCAATACTGGATGTGACATTTTACCGGACTTTCCTAATACCGGATTTGACATTTACCGGATTTTCTGGATTCAACATCTAGCAGAATTTCCAAATACTGGATGTGACAATTACCCGGACTTTCCATAGCTACCTCATCTCAAATGATGGTTTTTACCCCCTTGCCCAGGGGAAGGGCAGTCCTTCAGCCATGGTTCCCTGGAGGTTTCCTCCACTAGGGGGTTTTTCCTTTCCTGAGTGTTGAAGGATGAGTTGGGGGTTCACCATCATCAGGGCCATTTCAAAACCACTGGCCTGTTAATAAATGAGTCAATACATGAGGTAGCTAACAATGTGTCCGAGCCTATTTATTGTAGGGAATGTATTGTAACTAATGTTACCCAATAAAGACCGGGGAACTTCATAGGGGTGATCAGACCAAGCTCTGGAAAGAAAACCATGAAGGTGGTAATGGCAGGGTTAGATTTTTTTCAAATTTTATGGGCATAATAAAAGTGATTCATTAAAAGGGCATTCTGCTTGGGATAATTCATCTCTTATCCAGCTATTACTAGGACTTGCACTACAACTCCACCCCAAATCTATGTAATTGTTAGAGATAGTGATGTTGTATTCTGCTACAGAATGCACAGAGTGGTGGTGCGCAGACTCAACCAGTGCTCTTTTTAAATTGGAGGCGTGGATCCCTCATCATTGTGACTGGTTGCGGTCTAAGTGGGCAGACTGCCACCAATCTACCAGTTATTTTCTTTCCAGGGGATAAGGGATAACATATTCTAATTGGAATACTCCTTTAACCGCCTCCCGACCATGTAACGCACGGATGCGTCCGGGAGGCGGTTGATTTATTCCTCCTGGACGCATCCGTGCGCCATCTCGCGAGACGCGAGATTTCAGACTGAGCCGGCCCGCGCATGCGCATCGCGGGCCGGCAAAATTACAAGCACCATTTCATCACCAGCCTGCCAGCCAATGATCGTGGCTGGCAGGCTGGCAATTTTTAAAATGTCGAATCAGAAGCCATATAACACATCATATTAGTAAATATGATGTGTTATATGGCTTCCCTGCTCCTCTGCTGGTCCTTTTCGTCGGTTGGTCTCAGCAGAGGAGGAGGCTTCACAGTGAGTACACCAAAACACTACACTGCACCCCAATTAACCCTTTGATCACCCCTTTGATCGCCCCTGTCAATCACTAGTGAAAGGAAAAGTGATCAGTGTAAACTGTCACTTTTTTTTTTCACTGGTATTGACCGTTAGGTTTTAGGATAGTTTAGGCCCCTTGGTTAGGTAGTTTAGCGATCGGTTAGCGGTTCCGCCGCCAAGGATCGCAGGGCAACATTCTTTGCCTCCTGTTGCCACCTCCTCCTACTCGACTTCCTCCTCCTCTTCTTCCACCTGCTCATCTAGTCAGCCACACACCTTCACCACCAACTTCAGCACAGCCCGGGGTAAACGTCAGCAGGCCATTCTGAAACTCATATGTTTGGGGGACAGGCCCCACACCGCACAGGAGTTGTGGCAGGGTATAGAACAACAGACCGACGAGTGGTTGCTGCCGGTGAGCCTCAAGCCCGGCCTGGTGGTGTGTGATAATGGGCGAAATCTCGTTGCAGCTCTGGGACTAGCCAGTTTGACGCACATCCCTTGCTTGGCGCATGTGCTGAATTTGGTGGTGCAGAAGTTCATTCACAACTACCCCGACATGTCAGAGCTGCTGCATAAAGTGCGGGCCGTCTGCTCGCGCTTCCGGCGTTCACATCCTGCTGCTGCTCGCCTGTCTGCGCTACAGCGTAACTTCGGCCTTCCCGCTCACCGCCTCATATGCGACGTGCCCACCAGGTGGAACTCCACCTTGCACATGCTGGACAGACTGTGCGAGCAGCAGCAGGCCATAGTGGAGTTTCAGCTGCAGCACGCACGGGTCAGTCGCACTACAGAACAGCACCACTTCACCACCAATGACTGGGCCTCCATGCGAGACCTGTGTGCCCTGTTGCGCTGTTTCGAGTACTCCACCAACATGGCCAGTGGCGATGACGCCGTTATCAGCGTTACAATACCACTTCTATGTCTCCTTGAGAAAACACTTAGGGCGATGATGGAAGAGGAGGTGGCCAAGGAGGAGGAGGAGGAGGAGGAGGAGAAGAGGGGTCATTTTTAGCACTTTCAGGCCAGTCTCTTCGAAGTGACTCAGATGGAGGTTTTTGGCAACAGCAGAGGCCAGGTACAAATGTGGCCAGCCAGGGCCCACTACTGGAGGACGAGGAGGACGAGGATGAGGAGGAGGTGGAGGAGGATGAGGATGAAGCATGGTCACAGCGGGGTGGCACCCAACGCAGCTCGGGTCCATCACTGGTGCGTGGCTGGGGGGAAAGGCAGGACGATGACGATACGCCTCCCACAGAGGACAGCTTGTCCTTACCCCTGGGCAGCCTGGCACACATGAGCGACTACATGCTGCAGTGCCTGCGCAACGACAGCAGAGTTGCCCACATTTTAACGTGTGCGGACTACTGGGTTGCCACCCTGCTGGATCCACTCTACAAAGACAATGTGCCCACCTTACTTCCTGCACTGGAGCAGTGATAGGAAGATGCGCGAGTACAAGCGCACGTTGGTAGACGCGCTACTGAGAGAATTCCCAAATGTCACAGGGGAACAAGTGGAAGCCCAAGGCCAAGGCAGAGGAGGAGCAAGAGGTCGCCAAGGCAGCTGTGTCACGGCCAGCTCCTCTGAGGGCAGGGTTAGCATGGCAGAGATGTGGAAAAGTTTTGTCAACACGCCACAGCTAACTGCACCACCACCTGATACGCAACGTGTTAGCAGGAGGCAACATTTCACTAACATGGTGGAACAGTACATGTGCACACCCCTCCACGTACTGACTGATGGTTCGGCCCCATTCAACTACTGGGTCTCTAAATTGTCCACGTGGCCAGAGCTAGCCTTTTATGCCTTGGAGGTGCTGGCCTGCCCGGCGGCCAGCGTTTTGTCTGAACGTGTATTCAGCACGGCAGGGGGTGTCATTACAGACAAACGCAGCCGCCTGTCTACAGCCAATGTGGACAAGCTGACGTTCATAAAAATGAACCAGGCATGGATCCCACAGGACCTGTCCGTCCCTTGTCCAGATTAGACATTAACTACCTCCCCTTAACCATATATTATTGTACTCCAGGGCAATTCCTCATTCAATCCTATTTTTATTTTCATTTTACCATTATATTGCGAGGCTACCCAAATTTGAATGAACCTCTCCTCTGTCTGGGTGCCGGGTCCTAAATATATGCCAATGGACTGTTCCAATGTTGGGTGACGTGAAGCCTGATTCTCTGCTATGACATGCAGACTAATTCTCTGCTGACATGAAGCCAGATTCTCTGTTACGGGACCTCTCTCCTCTGCCTGGGTGGTGGGCCTAAATATATGCCAATGGACTGTTGCACTGGTGGCTGACGTGAAGCCTGATTGTCTGTTACGGGACCTCTCTCCTCTGCCTGGGTGCTGGGCCTAAATATCTGACAATGGACTGTTGCATTGGTGGCTGACGTGAAGCCTGATTCTCTGCTATGATATGAAGACTGATTCTCTGCTGACATGAAGCCAGATTGTCTGTTACGGGACCTCTCTCCTCTGCCTGGGTGCTGGGCCTAAATTTATGACAATGGACTGTTGCAGTGGTGGCTGACGTGAAGCCTGATTCTCTGCTATGACATGAAGACTGATTCTCTGCTGACATGAAGCCAGATTGTCTGTTACGGGACCTCTCTCCTCTGCCTGGGTGCTTGGCCTAAATTTATGACAATGGACTGTTGCAGTGGTGGCTGACGTGAAGCCTGATTCTCTGCTATGACATGCAGACTGATTCTCTGCTGACATGAAGCCAGATTCTTTGTTACGGGACCTCTCTCCTCTGCCTGGGTGCTGGGCCTAAATATATGCCAATGGACTGTTGCACTGGTGGCTGACGTGAAGCCTGATTGTCTGTTACGGGACCTCTCTCCTCTGCCTGGGTGCTGGGCCTAAATTTATGAAAATGGACTATTAAAGTGGTGGGTAACGTGAGGCCTGATTCTCTGCTATGACATGAAGACTGATTCTCTGCTGACATGAAGCCAGATTGTCTGTTACGGGACCTCTCTCCTCTGCCTGGGTGCTGGGCCTAAATTTATGACAATGGACTGTTGCAGTGGTGGCTGACGTGAAGCCTGATTCTCTGCTATGACATGAAGACTGATTCTCTGCTGACATGAAGCCAGATTGTCTGTTACGGGACCTCTCTCCTCTGCCTGGGTGCTGGGCCTAAATTTATGAAAATGGACTCTTACAGTGGTGGGTGACGTGAAGCCTGATTCTCTGCTATGATATGAAGACTGATTCTCTGCTGACATGAAGCCAGATTGTCTGTTACGGGACCTCTCTCCTCTGCCTGGGTGCTGGGCCTAAATTTATGACAATGGACTGTTGCAGTGGTGGCTGACGTGAAGCCTGATTCTCTGCTATGACATGAAGACTGATTATCTGCTGACATGAAGCCAGATTGTCTGTTACGGGACCTCTCTCCTCTGCCTGGGTGCTGGGCCTAAATTTATGAAAATGGACTCTTACAGTGGTGGGTGACGTGAAGCCTGATTCTCTGCTATGATATGAAGACTGATTCTCTGCTGACATGAAGCCAGATTGTCTGTTACGGGACCTCTCTCCTCTGCCTGGGTGCTTGGCCTAAATTTTGACAATGGACTGTTGCAGTGGTGGCTGACGTGAAGCCTGATTCTCTGCTATGACATGCAGACTGATTCTCTGCTGACATGAAGCCAGATTCTCTGTTACGGGACCTCTCTCCTCTGCCTGGGTGCTGGGCCTAAATATATGCTAATGTACTGTTGCACTGGTGGCTGACGTGAAGCCTGATTGTCTGTTCCGGGACCTCTCTCCTCTGCCTGGGTGCTGGGCCTAAATATCTGACAATGGACTGTTGCATTGGTGGCTGACGTGAATCCTGATTCTCTGCTATGATATGAAGACTGATTCTCTGCTGACATGAAGCCAGATTGTCTGTTACGGGACCTCTCTCCTCTGCCTGGGTGGTGGGCCTAAATTTATGAAAATGGACTCTTACAGTGGTGGGTGACGTGAAGCCTGATTCTCTGCTATGATATGAAGACTGATTCTCTGCTGACATGAAGCCAGATTGTCTGTTACGGGACCTCTCTCCTCTGCCTGGGTGCTGGGCCTAAATTTATGAAAATGGACTCTTACAGTGGTGGCTGACGTGAAGCCTGATTCTCTGCTATGACATGAACACTGATTCTCTGCTGACATGAAGCCAGATTGTCTGTTACGGGACCTCTCTCCTCTGCCTGGGTGCTGGGCCTAAATTTATGAAAATGGACTCTTACAGTGGTGGGTGACGTGAAGCCTGATTCTCTGCTATGATATGAAGACTGATTCTCTGCTGACATGAAGCCAGATTGTCTGTTACGGGACCTCTCTCCTCTGCCTGGGTGCTTGGCCTAAATTTATGACAATGGACTGTTGCAGTGGTGGCTGACGTGAAGCCTGATTCTCTGCTATGACATGCAGACTGATTCTCTGCTGACATGAAGCCAGATTCTCTGTTACGGGACCTCTCTCCTCTGCCTGGGTGCTGGGCCTAAATATATGCTAATGGACTGTTGCACTGGTGGCTGACGTGAAGCCTGATTGTCTGTTACGGGACCTCTCTCCTCTGCCTGGGTGCTGGGCCTAAATATCTGACAATGGACTGTTGCATTGGTGGCTGACGTGAAGCCTGATTCTCTGCTATGATATGAAGCTGATTCTCTGCTGACATGAAGCCAGATTGTCTGTTACGGGACCTCTCTCCTCTGCCTGGGTGGTGGGCCTAAATTTATGAAAATGGACTCTTACAGTGGTGGGTGACGTGAAGCCTTATTCTCTGCTATGATATGAAGACTGATTCTCTGCTGACATGAAGCCAGATTGTCTGTTACGGGACCTCTCTCCTCTGCCTGGGTGCTGGGCCTAAATTTATGAAAATGGACTCTTACAGTGGTGGGTGACGTGAAGCCTGATTCTCTGCTATGATATGAAGACTGATTCTCTGCTGACATGAAGCCAGATTGTCTGTTACGGCACCTCTCTCCTCTGCCTGGGTGCTGGGCCTAAATTTATGAAAATGGACTGTTACAGTGGTGGGTGACGTGAAGCCTGATTCTCTGCTATTACATGAAGACTGATTCTCTGCTGACATGAAGCCAGATTGTCTGTTACGGGACCTCTCTCCTCTGCCTGGGTGCTGGGCCTAAATTTATGACAATGGACTGTTGCAGTGGTGGCTGACGTGAAGCCTGATTCTCTGCTATGATATGAAGACTGATTCTCTGCTGACATGAAGCCAGATTGTCTGTTACGGGACCTCTCTCCTCTGCCTGGGTGCTGGGCCTAAATTTATGAAAATGGACTCTTACAGTGGTGGGTGACGTGAAGCCTGATTCTCTGCTATGATATGAAGACTGATTCTCTGCTGACATGAAGCCAGATTGTCTGTTACGGGACCTCTCTCCTCTGCCTGGGTGCTGGGCCTAAATTTATGACAATGGACTGTTGCAGTGGTGGCTGACGTGAAGCCTGATTCTCTGCTATGACATGAAGACTGATTCTCTGCTGACATGAAGCCAGATTGTCTGTTACGGGACCTCTCTCCTCTGCCTGGGTGCTGGGCCTAAATTTATGAAAATGGACTCTTACAGTGGTGGCTGACGTGAAGCCTGATTCTCTACTATGATATGAAGACTGATTCTCTGCTGACATGAAGCCAGATTGTCTGTTACGGGACCTCTCTCCTCTGCCTGGGTGCTGGGCCTAAATTTATGAAAATGGACTCTTACAGTGGTGGGTGACGTGAAGCCTGATTCTCTGCTATGATATGAAGACTGATTCTCTGCTGACATAAAGCCAGATTGTCTGTTACGGGACCTCTCTCCTCTGCCTGGGTGCTGGGCCTAAATTTATGACAATGGACTGTTGCAGTGGTGGCTGACGTGAAGCCTGATTCTCTGCTATGACATGAAGACTGATTCTCTGCTGACATGAAGCCAGATTGTCTGTTACGGGACCTCTCTCCTCTGCCTGGGTGCTGGGCCTAAATTTATGAAAATGGACTCTTACAGTGGTGGGTGACGTGAAGCCTGATTCTCTGCTATGATATGAAGACTGATTCTCTACTGACATGAAGCCAGATTGTCTGTTACGGGACCTCTCTCCTCTGCCTGGGTGCTTGGCCTAAATTTATGACAATGGACTGTTGCAGTGGTGGCTGACGTGAAGCCTGATTCTCTGCTATGACATGCAGACTGATTCTCTGCTGACATGAAGACAGATTCTCTGTTACGGGACCTCTCTCCTTCTGCCTGGGTGCCGGGGCCTAAATATCTGAGAATGGACTGTTCCAGTGGTGGGTGACGTGAAGCCAGATTCTCTGCTATGGGACCTCTCTCCAATTGATTTTGGTTAATTTTTATTTAATTAATTTTTATTTTAATTCATTTCCCTATCCACATTTGTTTGCAGGGGATTTACCTACATGTTGCTGCCTTTTGCAGCCCTCTAGCCCTTTCCTGGGCTGTTTTACAGCCTTTTTAGTACCGAAAAGTTCGGGTCCCCATTGACTTCAATGGGGTTCGGGTTCGGGACGAAGTTCGGATCGGGTTCGGATCCCGAACCCGAACACTTCTGGGAAGTTCGGCCGAACTTCTCGAACCCGAACATCCAGGTGTTCGCTCAACTCTAATTTTGATCAGACCAAAAGCGATCGGCTGGATAATTTTTCATAGAAAAAACATTATTTTTTTTTTTTTTTGTTGTATGGGTTTTTAATACATTAAATAAAAAAATCATAATAAAGTCTCTTAATAGTTTATTAGAAATAATGCAGACAATTAAAAAAATCCCCATCAATTCCAATACAAGGCAAGTAAAAAGCTCAGAACTAAATTATTGCAGGATGTCGTAATGGTTCGTTAATTCGACAATGGTTAATCCTTTCAGTTTGGTGTATCAGAGTTTGGTCTGTCACTGTGCAGGCAGTCAAAGGTACCCGTCCTACATTTTTTTTCACAAAAGGCAATCCCTGATATGGGACGTAACAGGGATTAAACTGATGAGAAGAGAACTGCAGAAAATACCACTCATATCGGGTGTGACAGTAAATTGCACGGCGCAGACGCAGTGACCGTGGATTCAAACAAAGGGGAGGGAGCCAGCGTTTTTTTAACCATCTCCCCGTTCGAAAAATCAATTCAATAAATGGACCCCAGATTGGGGACGTAACAGGGATTAAACTGATGAGAAGAGAATTACAGAAAATACCACTCATATCGGGTGTGACAGTAAATTGCATGGCGCAGATGCAGTGATTGTGGATTCAAACAAAGGGGAGGGAGACAGTTTTTTTTAACCATCTCCCCGTTCAAAAAATCAATTCAATTTACCTTTCCGGGACCCTTGGTGTTGTACGTGGCTGGGTGGAGGAAGAAACCTTCAATGACATTAACGGGACATGGCTAGCTTGGTATCCAACCTTGTGCAAATGGGAAGTTTGCGGTTGGGCAAATGGACTGTTTGCGGTTGTTTGCGGTGCATTAAAAGGGGAGTTTGGTTTGTCAATGTCTGTGAAGCGGGCGTAACCCTTACACTACCTGATCGATACAACATCATACCTGATCGTATACACACACTTGATGTTTTAAACCACGTTGTTCAATATATTTTAGGATTGTTAGTTGATTTATGCCCTTTATGGATTAAAATCTAACTCTGCGTCAACTATGTAATTTTCTATGGGAGTTTTGGCATGGATCCCCCTCCGGCATGCCACAGTCCAGGTGTTAGTCCCCTTGAAACAACTTTTCCATCACTACTGTGGCTAGAAAGAGTCCCTGTGGGTTTTAAAATTTTGCCTGCCTATTAAAGTCAATGGCGGTTCGCCCATTCGCAAACACTTGCAGAAACTTGCGTTCGCCGTTGGCGAACGGAAAATTTTGTGTTCGCGACAACTCTACCCCTGAGACCAAGCCTGCCGGACCCCCTGAGACCAAGCCTGCCAGCAACCCTGAAACCAAGCCAGCCAGCACCCCTGAGACCAAGCCAGCCAGCACCCCTGAGTCTTCAGAACTGTAAGTAAATTATATATAAGAGGAGCTTATAATATGAAAGAGACGAATTATGTCAAAGCGGCTCTTCACCTACACGTGTATCAGCACTAGATATATACCCCTTACTCTCCCTAATACCTAAACTACACAAGATATATATCCCTACTTTCTGTCTAATACACATACACACCCCACGATATGTACTTTCACCTTCTTGTGTTACAGACCCCTGTACAATTTAACAATCTTCTTTAATACACAGACCTTTAGATTCATACATGTCTGTGCTCAGTCCTACGCGTAACCGTCGCAAGTGCATGAGGAGCTACGGATGTGGCAGCGAGGTCCGAGAGGTGTGTGGGGGTGGGAGATCCGGGGGGGAGGGGGCATAAGTTTTTTTTGCTATGGGGCCCAGTCATTTCTAGCTACGCCCCTGGATTCACCCCTAGATTAGAAACTCCAAAAAAGTGACCCCATTTTAGAAACTACGGGATAGGGTGGCAGTTTTGTTGGTACTAGTTTAGGGTACATATGATTTTTGGTTGCTCTATATTACACTTTTTGTGAGGCAAGGTAACAAGAAATAGCTGTTTTGGCACTGTTTTTTTTTTTGTTATTTTCAACATTCATCTGACAGGTTAGATCATGTGATATTTTTATAGACCAGGTTGTCACGGATGCGGCGATACCTAATATGTATACTTTTTTTTATTTATGTAAGTTTTACACAATGGTTTCTATTTTTAAACAAAAAAAAACATGTTTTAGTGTTTCCATAGTCTGAGAGCCATAATTTTTTCAGTTTTTGGGCGATTACCTTGGGTAGAGTATGTTTTTGCAGCATGAGATGACGGTTTTATTAGCACTATTTTGGGCTGCGTGTGACTTTTTAATCGCTTGCTATTACACTTTTTGTGATGTAAGGTGACAAAAAATTGTTTATTTAGCACAGTTTTTATTTTTTACGGTGTTCACCTGAGAGGTTGAGCCGGTAAATACGAACGCGGCGATACCAAATACGTATACTTTTTTTTATTTATGTAAGTTTTATGTAAGTTTTAAACAATAACAGCTTTTTTAAAACAAAAAAATGATGTTTTAGTGTCTCCATATTCTGAGGCAAATTTTTTTTATTTTTTGGGAGATTGTATCAGGTAGGGGCTCATTTTTTGCGGGATGAGGTGACGGTTAGATTGGTACTATTTTGGTGGGCAAACGCCTTTTTGATCGCTAGCTGTTGTACCTTTTGTGATGTAAGGTGACAAAAAAATTGTTTATTTAGCACAGTTTTTATTTTTTATTTTTTACGGTATTCATCTGAGGGCTTAGATCATGTGATATGTTTATATAGCCGGTCGATACGGACGCGGCGATACCTAATATGTATACTTTTGTTTCTCCCCCTATTTTTTACCAATTTTTTTTTTTTACTTTATTTGTGGAAAATGAAGTTTTTGTTTATTTTTACTTAAAACTTTAAATTTTGGGGGGGAAAACTTTATTTTTTCAACTTTTTTTCACTTTATTTTTTGTCCCACTTTGGGACTTGAACTTTTGGGGGTCTAATCCTTTACAATGCATTCCAAGACTTCTGTTTTGGAATGCATTGGCTGTATGAGTAATACTGTGTGTATTACTCATACAGCTTCCGGCCTGTAAGATCCAGAGAGCTGGATCTCACAGGCTCTTCAACGGAAGGCAGCGCAATGCCTTCCTTAGACATCGCGCTGCCTTCCATGCCATTGGGTCCCCCCCACAACCCCATGGGGACCCGATATCACCACCGACGCCGCAACTTAGAAAAGCCGCAAACCGCGATCGCCGACACGGGGGTGGGGTGGGGGGGGTCACATTTAGCCGAGGTGCCACCGGGCGGCGGTGATCGGAACAACACATGATGTAACGGTACGCCATGGGTCCTTAAGGACTCGGGATCCATGCCGTACTGGTACGTCATGGGTCCCTAAGGGGTTAAGACAGAGGGGCTGACATGGGAGCAGGGTCCATCACCCAAGTTAACTTTACTCATTTTGCTGTGATATGGTGACACATGTATAAAGTAGACATTATTTTGTCCAAAGGAGTTGAAGAGCTGAAAACATCTCAGCAATAGCTATATGAATATTTAAAATACTGAGGACCAATCAGATACAGGCATGTGTGGAGATGGGAGCACTGATGACACCACAGAAGCTACTGAGGACCAATCAGATTCAAGTTTGTGTGATGAAGGCACACATGAGGGGACAACCAATGAAATTACAGATTATAGCAAGGACCAATCAGATTGCGGCAGGTGTGATGATGTCACAGAAGCTAGTGACATCACCGAGTTCTGAGCCTTGGAAAACCACTGCCTGACATTACCTCGGACAGAATATCTCTGGATATAGAGAGAGACAGATAGGCTTGTGCTTTTGCTCAGCAAATCCTTGTTTTCGCTTAGCGAGTCGTTTACTTTGCGCCATGGAGATCCGGGGTTTGGCATTCTTGCCTTTTCTCTGGGTCATATGGACGCTATCGGGCCTTTGTGCCCTGATTGCCTTGACTGTCATCCCAGGCCATGTAAAATATCCTTACATCAGGTAAGAGGGGACGGGGTGGGATTCCTCTGTAGTATCATTACTGTTATTACCGTATTATCAGTTTATTCCTGGAATGTTATGATTATTATTATTATTATTAGTGGATTATTAATAAGCTCCATCTCATAACTGTTAGTACAGAAAACATCCCATTGTGCGGGAAGACTGAGGTTTCATGCACAGGCCTTCATCTAATCTGCTCTGGAGTGAGATGCACAAGCCTCTTCAGAAATTAGGAGCATCTCTGACCTCCATGCACCAAAAAAAAAAAAAAATGCACCAACTATGACAGGCATAACTTATAAGCAAATTTGCCAGTCTGCAGAGGCCCCACCCCCTCCTACTGAGCCCATCTAGAACACACCCACTTTTTTGGAAAACTTGCAAGCATGGCTTAAAAATGAAAAAAAGTCTTACATTTTCTACAAAATGCCGCCTACTCAAAAATGTGCTACTTTTCTAGAAAACTGAAGGAGGAAAAAAAATTATAGTGAATAAATAAATTATGATTATTGTGTTATTGGCTTTTACCACTGGTTGTACTGGGTAAATAATGGCTATATAGTGGGGCAAGTGATAGCATGGGGATGGGATGCGAAATATGACGCAGTTGCCCATTCAGTTTCTGATTTCCTTTTACAAAGGGCCTCTGACAAATAACAGTTGCAACTCACTGGTTGCTATGGGCGACGGCTCCATATCGTTCCCATTGTTGTTTGTCTTCTATTTGTGTCTGGACATTAGACCATATTATGGAGGATGATTGGAAGGATGGAAGGAAATAAAGTCTCCTCTGCTATTAGAAGACATGACGCAATCCTGCTGACGTTTGTGTCCTAATAACACCCAATATTTTGCTTTCTTTCTCAGTGACACGGGAGCAATATTCCCCGAATCGGTGGTCTTTACAGTGGTCTTCTTAATATCTGCCATTCTAGGTAAGTGGATTTAGAGAGATAACATCATGAGGAGATCAGCGGCTCAGCGCTCAGTGATGACGTTCTCCCTAATCACTATTCACTGCTGAGCGGCGGCCATCACTGGAGATTATAATCATCACTGAGTCCTGGAGGTTATCACAAGTGTCTATGGACTTTCCCGGATGATCCCATGTATTGTCTATTTCAGGAGCTGGCAACGCTTCCATCATGTACCGGTTCATGATCATCCGGTCTGAACAATCAGAGAGGCGACATATCATCTGCCAGAGAATCCTCTATGTCATTGCATGGATGGGCTGCATTGGGACCGCTGTGACCGCCATAGTTTCGGTAAGTTTATATACAGATGTCTCAGGACTAGTAATACAGAGGGGACATCGCTTGAAGTCAAGAGATGTGTATAAATACAATGACGCGCCCTGGTGACTATTCTTATGTATTACTGCCCCTGTATAATTACACCACCTGCGGCCTCTGCTGTTCTGTATTCTCAGATCTTCATGACGTCCATATTGATAACCTTTATTCCTCTGCTTTTTTTCTAGATGAGGATCAGTCCTACAGTCCACAGGATCGCCGCAGGACCGGCATTTTTCTTGTGTGCCGTTAACAACCTAGGTCAAGCTGTATGCCTGTACAAGAAATCCTTCAGCAGTCGCCGCCTATGCCACATTAGAATGGCATTAACCTTGGTGACCATTGTGGCCCTGCTGACCTGTATCCTTATTATAGCTGACTGGTATAGTGCCATGTTGTTTGCGGGATAAACTTACACATACGTACTTGCTATCATTGCTGCTGTTTGTAAATTTGGGTCAATTAAGCCAAGACCCCCGCCCCTCCTTTAAATGATCAGGTCACAATCACTCATTAGTGGAGTTAACTAGGCCCAAGCATTTTTGTCCCAGGACAACCCAAATTTACAGATGTGGCAAATGTGGGACTATTGGCAACTAGGAGATTATTCGCTTCTTTTGACCCCATTGTAGCACAGATCAGACATCACAGTATAGGAAACACTAAAATAATATAATGAATTCTGTTACTTGTCCTTAACACGTCCTTCCAGTTTCTGTGTGTATGACCATCAGCTTCTTCCAGCTATGTACTGGCCGATGTGAAGAGGTGAGTTCATGCAACTTTTCACCGTGTTGTATAATCCACATCTTTTCTGGGTAACAGTAATATAAAAGCTCCTATCTGACCTCCACCTTCCCATCTCACTCCATATAGAGTCCATGGTGAGTACCGCCAGGCACTAATGCTCTATTCTGTCTTCTGCAGATCTACACCAGGACAGGCATGGTGGTCGAGTGGACTGGATTTGTTGGCCTGATAATATACCAACTAATGAACTATACAGATTTCCAGGTGAGTAGATGCCGTGTGAAGGTCTAATGTGCTCCAGAAAAATTTCAGAGAAGTAATATATTATATAGAGCTGTTTTATAATTAATGGTCTTTCTTCTTTTTTCTCAGCATTTGTCTTTAACGTTGTCCCGAGAAGGTGTCTCCATTGGCTTGAGAGAAAAGACCCAGGACCCTGAAAACCCCCAATAAGATCCAAGGGGTGGAGCGCCAAGACAACTGAAACCATCATGACATTGCTGGACATGAATCTTCTGGATTAAGAGGCAGATTCCAGGCTTGGTCTCTGTCCTCAATACTGGATGTGACATTTTACCGGACTTTCCTAATACCGGATTTGACATTTACTGGATTTTCTGGATTCAACATCTAGCAGAATTTCCAAATACTGGATGTGACAATTACCCGGACTTTCCATAGCTACCTCATCTCAAATGATGGCTTTTACCCCCTTGCCCAGGGGAAGGGCAGTCCTCCAGCCATGGTTCCCTGGAGGTTTCCTCCACTAGGGGGTTTTTCCTTTCCTGAGTGTTGAAGGATGAGTTGGGGGTTCACCATCATCAGGGCCATTTCAAAACCACTGGCCTGTTAATAAATGAGTCAATACATGAGGTAGCTAACAATGTGTCCGAGCCTCTTTATTGTAGGGAATGTATTGTAACTAATGTTACCCAATAAAGACCGGGGAACTTCATAGGGGTGATCAGACCAAGCTCTGGAAAGAAAACCATGAAGGTGGTAATGGCAGGGTTAGATTTTTTTCAAATTTTATGGGCATAATAAAAGTGATTCATTAAAAGGGCATTCTGCTTGGGATAATTCATCTCTTATCCAGCTATTACTAGGACTTGCACTACAACTCCACCCCAAATCTATGTAATTGTTAGAGATAGTGATGTTGTATTCTGCTACAGAATGCACAGAGTGGTGGTGCGCAGACTCAACCAGTGCTCTTTTTAAATTGGAGGCGTGGATCCCTCATCATTGTGACTGGTTGCGGTCTAAGTGGGCAGACTGCCACCAATCTACCAGTTATTTTCTTTCCAGGGGATAAGGGATAACATATTCTAATTGGAATACTCCTTTAACCGCCATGTAACGCACGGATGCGTCCGGGAGGCGGTTGATTTATTCCTCCTGGACGCATCCGTGCGCCATCTCGCGAGACGCGAGATTTCAGACTGAGCCGGCCCGCGCATGCGCATCGCGGGCCGGCAAAATTACAAGCACCATTTCATCACCAGCCTGCCAGCCAATAATCGTGGCTGGCAGGCTGGCAATTTTTAAAATGTCGAATCAGAAGCCATATTACACATCATATTAGTAAATATGATGTGTTATATGGCTTCCCTGCTCCTCTGCTGGTCCTTTTCGTCGGTTGGTCTCAGCAAAGGAGGAGGCTTCACAGTGAGTACACCAAAACACTACACTGCACCCCAATTAACCCTTTGATCACCCCTTTGATCGCCCCTTTCAATCACTAGTGAAAGGAAAAAAGTGATCAGTGTAAACTGTCACTTTTTTTTTTCACTGGTATTGACCGTTAGGTTTTAGGATAGTTTAGGCCCCTTGGTTAGGTAGTTTAGCGATCGGTTAGCGGTTCCGCCGCCAAGGATCGCAGGGCAACATTCTTTGCCTCCTGTTGCCACCTCCTCCTACTCGACTTCCTCCTCCTCTTCTTCCACCTGCTCATCTAGTCAGCCACACACCTTCACCACCAACTTCAGCACGGGGTAAACGTCAGCAGGCCATTCTGAAACTCATATGTTTGGGGGACAGGCCCCACACCGCACAGGAGTTGTGGCAGGGTATAGAACAAAAGACCGACGAGTGGTTGCTGCCGGTGAGCCTCAAGCCCGGCCTGGTGGTGTGTGATAATGGGCAAAATCTCGTTGCAGCTCTGGGACTAGCCAGTTTGACGCACATCCCTTGCTTGGCGCATGTGCTGAATTTGGTGGTGCAGAAGTTCATTCACAACTACCCCGACATGTCAGAGCTGCTGCATAAAGTGCGGGCCGTCTGCTCGCGCTTCCTGCGTTCACATCCTGCTGCTGCTCGCCTGTCTGCGCTACAGCGTAACTTCGGCCTTCCCGCTCACCGCCGCTCATATGCGACGTGCCCACCAGGTGGAACTCCACCTTGCACATGCTGGACAGACTGTGCGAGCAGCAGCAGGCCATAGTGGAGTTTCAGCTGCAGCACGCACGGGTCAGTCGCACTACAGAACAGCACCACTTCACCACCAATGACTGGGCCTCCATGCGAGACCTGTGTGCCCTGTTGGGCTGTTTCGAGTACTCCACCAACATGGCCAGTGGCGATGATGCCGTTATCAGCGTTACAATACCACTTCTATGTCTCCTTGAGAAAACACTTAGGGCGATGATGGAAGAGGAGGTGGCCCAGGAGGAGGAGGAGGAGGAGGAGGAAGAGGGGTCATTTTTAGCACTTTCAGGCCAGTCTCTTCGAAGTGACTCAGATGGAGGTTTTTGGCAACAGCAGAGGCCAGGTACAAATGTGGCCAGCCAGGGCCCACTACTGGAGGACGAGGAGGACGAGGATGAGGAGGAGGTGGAGGAGGATGAGGATGAAGCATGGTCACAGCGGGGTGGCACCCAACGCAGCTCGGGTCCATCACTGGTGCGTGGCTGGGGGGAAAGGCAGGACGATGACGATACGCCTCCCACAGAGGACAGCTTGTCCTTACCCCTGGGCAGCCTGGCACACATGAGCGACTACATGCTGCAGTGCCTGCGCAACGACAGCAGAGTTGCCCACATTTTAACGTGTGCGGACTACTGGGTTGCCACCCTGCTGGATCCACGCTACAAAGACAATGTGCCCACCTTACTTCCTGCACTGGAGCATGATAGGAAGATGCGCGAGTACAAGCGCACGTTGGTAGACGCGCTACTGAGAGAATTCCCAAATGTCACAGGGGAACAAGTGGAAGCCCAAGGCCAAGGCAGAGGAGGAGCAAGAGGTCGCCAAGGCAGCTGTGTCACGGCCAGCTCCTCTGAGGGCAGGGTTAGCATGGCAGAGATGTGGAAAAGTTTTGTCAACACGACACAGCTAACTGCACCACCACCTGATACGCAACGTGTTAGCAGCAGGCAACATTTCACTAACATGGTGGAACAGTACATGTGCACACCCCTCCACGTACTGACTGATGGTTCGGCCCCATTCAACTACTGGGTCTCTAAATTGTCCACGTGGCCAGAGCTAGCCTTTAATGCCTTGGAGGTGCTGGCCTGCCCGGCGGCCAGCGTTTTGTCTGAACGTGTATTCAGCACGACAGGGGGTGTCATTACAGACAAACGCAGCCGCCTGTCTACAGCCAATGTGGACAAGCTGACGTTCATAAAAATGAACCAGGCATGGATCCCACAGGACCTGTCCGTCCCTTGTCCAGATTAGACATTAACTACCTCCCCTTAACCATATATTATTGTACTCCAGGGCACTTCCTCATTCAATCCTATTTTTATTTTCATTTTACCATTATATTGCGAGGCTACCCAAATTTGAATGAACCTCTCCTCTGTCTGGGTGCCGGGTCCTAAATATATGCCAATGGACTGTTCCAATGTTGGGTGACGTGAAGCCTGATTCTCTGCTATGACATGCAGACTAATTCTCTGCTGACATGAAGCCAGATTGTCTGTTACGGGACCTCTCTCCTCTGCCTGGGTGCTGGGCCTAAATATCTGACAATGGACTGTTGCATTGGTGGCTGACGTGAAGCCTGATTCTCTGCTATGATATGAAGACTGATTCTCTGCTGACATGAAGCCAGATTGTCTGTTGCGGGACCTCTCTCCTCTGCCTGGGTGCTATGCCTAAATTTATGAAAATGGACTGTTACAGTGGTGGGTGACGTGAAGCCTGATTCTCTGCTATGACATGAAGACTGATTCTCTGCTGACATGAAGCCAGATTGTCTGTTACGGGACCTCTCTCCTCTGCCTGGGTGCTGGGCCTAAATTTATGAAAATGGACTGTTGCAGTGGTGGCTGACGTGAAGCCTGATTCTCTGCTATGACATGAAGACTGATTCTCTGCTGACATGAAGCCAGATTGTCTGTTACGGGACCTCTCTCCTCTGCCTGGGTGCTTGGCCTAAATTTATGACAATGGACTGTTGCAGTGGTGGCTGACGTGAAGCCTGATTCTCTGCTATGACATGCAGACTGATTCTCTGCTGACATGAAGCCAGATTCTCTGTTACGGGACCTCTCTCCTCTGCCTGGGTGCTGGGCCTAAATATATGCCAATGGGCTGTTGCACTGGTGGCTGACGTGAAGCCTGATTGTCTGTTACGGGACCTCTCTCCTCTGCCTGGGTGCTGGGCCTAAATATATGCCAATGGACTGTTGCACTGGTGGCTGACGTGAAGCCTGATTGTCTGTTACGGGACCTCTCTCCTCTGCCTGGGTGCTGGGCCTAAATATCTGACAATGGACTGTTGCATTGGTGGCTGACGTGAAGCCTGATTCTCTGCTATGATATGAAGACTGATTCTCTGCTGACATGAAGCCAGATTGTCTGTTACGGGACCTCATTCCTCTGCCTGGGTGCTGGGCCTAAATTTATGAAAATGGACTGTTACAGTGGTGGGTGACGTGAAGCCTGATTGTCTGCTATGACATGAAGACTGATTCTCTGCTGACATGAAGCCAGATTGTCTGTTACGGGACCTCTCTCCTCTGCCTGGGTGCTGGGCCTAAATTTATGACAATGGACTGTTGCAGTGGTGGCTGACGTGAAGCCTGATTCTCTGCTATGACATGAAGACTGATTCTCTGCTGACATGAAGCCAGATTCTCTGTTACGGGACCTCTCTCCTCTGCCTGGGTGCTTGGCCTAAATTTATGACAATGGACTGTTGCAGTGGTGGCTGACGTGAAGCCTGATTCTCTGCTATGACATGCAGACTGATTCTCTGCTGACATGAAGCCAGATTCTCTGTTACGGGACCTCTCTCCTCTGCCTGGGTGCTGGGCCTAAATATATGCCAATGGACTGTTGCACTGGTGGATGACGTGAAGCCTGATTGTCTGTTACGGGACCTCTCTCCTCTGCCTGGGTGCTGGGCCTAAATATCTGAAAATGGACTATTGCATTGGTGGCTGACGTGAAGCCTGATTCTCTGCTATGATATGAAGACTGATTCTCTGCTGACATGAAGCCAGATTGTCTGTTACGGGACCTCTCTCCTCTGCCTGGGTGCTGGGCCTAAATTTATGAAAATGGACTCGTACAGTGGTGGGTGACGTGAAGCCTGATTCTCTGCTATGATATGAAGACTGATTCTCTGCTGACATGAAGCCAGATTGTCTGTTAAGGGACTTCTCTCCTCTGCCTGGGTGCTGGGCCTAAATTTATGAAAATGGACTGTTACAGTGGTGGGTGACGTGAAGCCTGATTCTCTGCTATGACATGAAGACTGATCTCTGCTGACATGAAGCCAGATTGTCTGTTACGGGACCTCTCTCCTCTGCCTGGGTGCTGGGCCTAAATTTATGAAAATGGACTCTTACAGTGGTGGGTGACGTGAAGCCTGATTCTCTGCTATGATATGAAGACTGATTCTCTGCTGACATGAAGCCAGATTGTCTGTTACGGGACCTCTCTCCTCTGCCTGGGTGCTTGGCCTAAATTTATGACAATGGACTGTTGCAGTGGTGGCTGACGTGAAGCCTGATTCTCTGCTATGACATGCAGACTGATTCTCTGCTGACATGAAGCTAGATTCTTTGTTACGGGACCTCTCTCCTCTGCCTGGGTGCTGGGCCTAAATATATGCCAATGGACTGTTGCACTGGTGGCTGACGTGAAGCCTGATTGTCTGTTACGGGACCTCTCTCCTCTGCCTGGGTGCTGGGCCTAAATATCTGACAATGGACTGTTGCATTGGTGGCTGACGTGAAGCCTGATTCTCTGCTATGATATGAAGACTGATTCTCTGCTGACATGAAGCCAGATTGTCTGTTACGGGACCTCTCTCCTCTGCCTGGGTGCTGGGCCTAAATTTATGAAAATGGACTCTTACAGTGGTGGGTGACGTGAAGCCTGATTCTCTGCTATGATATGAAGACTGATTCTCTGCTGACATGAAGCCAGATTGTCTGTTACGGGACCTTTCTCCTCTGCCTGGGTGCTGGGCCTAAATTTATGAAAATGGACTGTTACAGTGGTGGGTGACGTGAGGCCTAATTCACTGCTATGACATGAAGACTGATTCTCTGCTGACATGAAGCCAGATTGTCTGTTACGGGACCTCTCTCCTCTGCCTGGGTGCTGGGCCTAAATTTATGACAATGGACTGTTGCAGTGGTGGCTGACGTGAAGCCTGATTCTCTGCTATGACATGAAGACTGATTCTCTGCTGACATGAAGCCAGATTGTCTGTTACGGGACCTCTCTCCTCTGCCTGGGTGCTGGGCCTAAATTTATGAAAATGGACTCTTACAGTGGTGGGTGACGTGAAGCCTGATTCTCTGCTATGATATGAAGACTGATTCTCTGCTGACATGAAGCCAGATTGTCTGTTACGGGACCTCTCTCCTCTGCCTGGGTGCTTGGCCTAAATTTATGACAATGGACTGTTGCAGTGGTGGCTGACGTGAAGCCTGATTCTCTGCTATGACATGCAGACTGATTCTCTGCTGACATGAAGCTAGATTCTTTGTTACGGGACCTCTCTCCTCTGCCTGGGTGCTGGGCCTAAATTTATGAAAATGGACTCTTACAGTGGTGGGTGACGTGAAGCCTGATTCTCTGCTATGATATGAAGACTGATTCTCTGCTGACATGAAGCCAGATTGTCTGTTACGGGACCTCTCTCCTCTGCCTGGGTGCTGGGCCTAAATTTATGACAATGGACTGTTGCAGTGGTGGCTGACGTGAAGCCTGATTCTCTGCTATGACATGAAGACTGATTCTCTGCTGACATGAAGCCAGATTGTCTGTTACAGGACCTCTCTCCTCTGCCTGGGTGTTGGGCCTAAATTTATGAAAATGGACTCTTACAGTGGTGGGTGACGTGAAGCCTGATTCTCTGCTATGATATGAAGACTGATTCTCTGCTGACATGAAGCCAGATTGTCTGTTACGGGACCTCTCTCCTCTGCCTGGGTGCTGTGCCTAAATTTATGACAATGGACTGTTGCAGTGGTGGCTGACGTGAAGCCTGATTCTCTGCTATGACATGAAGACTGATTCTCTGCTGACATGAAGCCAGATTGTCTGTTACGGGACCTCTGTCCTCTGCCTGGGTGCTGGGCCTAAATTTATGAAAATGGACTCTTACAGTGGTGGGTGACGTGAAGCCTGATTCTCTGCTATAATATGAAGACTGATTCTCTGCTGACATGAAGCCAGATTGTCTGTTACGGGACCTCTCTCCTCTGCCTGGGTGCTGGGCCTAAATTTATGAAAATGGACTCTTACAGTGGTGGGTGGCGTGAAGCCTGATTCTCTGCTATGATATGAAGACTGATTCTCTGCTGACATGAAGCCAGATTGTCTGTTACGGGACCTCTCTCCTCTGCCTGGGTGCTTGGCCTAAATTAATGACAATGGACTGTTGCAGTGGTGGCTGACGTGAAGCCTGATTCTCTGCTATGACATGAAGACTGATTCTCTGCTGACATGAAGCCAGATTGTCTGTTACGGGACCTCTGTCCTCTGCCTGGGTGCTGGGCCTAAATTTATAAAAATGGACTCTTACAGTGGTGGGTGACGTGAAGCCTGATTCTCTGCTATAATATGAAGACTGATTCTCTGCTGACATGAAGCCAGATTGTCTGTTACGGGACCTCTCTCCTCTGCCTGGGTGCTGGGCCTAAATTTATGAAAATGGACTCTTACAGTGGTGGGTGGCGTGAAGCCTGATTCTCTGCTATGATATGAAGACTGATTCTCTGCTGACATGAAGCCAGATTGTCTGTTACGGGACCTCTCTCCTCTGCCTGGGTGCTGGGCCTAAATTTATGAAAATGGACTGTTGCAGTGGTGGCTGACGTGAAGCCTGATTCTCTGCTATGACATGAAGACTGATTCTCTGCTGACATGAAGCCAGATTGTCTGTTACGGGACCTCTCTCCTCTGCCTAGGTGCTTGGCCTAAATTTATGACAATGGACTGTTGCAGTGGTGGCTGACGTGAAGCCTGATTCTCTGCTATGACATGCAGACTGATTCTCTGCTGACATGAAGCCAGATTCTCTGTTACGGGACCTCTCTCCTCTGCCTGGGTGCTGGGCCTAAATATATGCCAATGGGCTGTTGCACTGGTGGCTGACGTGAAGCCTGATTGTCTGTTACGGGACCTCTCTCCTCTGCCTGGGTGCTGGGCCTAAATATCTGACAATGGACTATTGCATTGGTGGCTGACGTGAAGCCTGATTCTCTGCTATGATATGAAGACTGATTCTCTGCTGACATGAAGCCAGATTGTCTGTTACGGGACCTTATTCCTCTGCCTGGGTGCTGGGCCTAAATTTATGAAAATGGACTGTTACAGTGGTGGGTGACGTGAAGCCTGATTGTCTGCTATGACATGAAGACTGATTCTCTGCTGACATGAAGCCAGATTGTCTGTTACGGGACCTCTCTCCTCTGCCTGGGTGCTGGGCCTAAATTTATGACAATGGACTGTTGCAGTGGTGGCTGACGTGAAGCCTGATTCTCTGCTATGACATGAAGACTGATTCTCTGCTGACATGAAGCCAGATTCTCTGTTACGGGACCTCTCTCCTCTGCCTGGGTGCTTGGCCTAAATTTATGACAATGGACTGTTGCAGTGGTGGCTGACGTGAAGCCTGATTCTCTGCTATGACATGCAGACTGATTCTCTGCTGACATGAAGCCAGATTCTCTGTTACGGGACCTCTCTCCTCTGCCTGGGTGCTGGGCCTAAATATATGCCAATGGACTGTTGCACTGGTGGATGACGTGAAGCCTGATTGTCTGTTACGGGACCTCTCTCCTCTGCCTGGGTGCTGGGCCTAAATATCTGAAAATGGACTATTGCATTGGTGGCTGACGTGAAGCCTGATTCTCTGCTATGATATGAAGACTGATTCTCTGCTGACATGAAGCCAGATTGTCTGTTACGGGACCTCTCTCCTCTGCCTGGGTGCTGGGCCTAAATTTATGAAAATGGACTCGTACAGTGGTGGCTGACGTGAAGCCTGATTCTCTGCTATGACATGAAGACTGATTCTCTGCTGACATGAAGCCAGATTGTCTGTTACGGGACCTCTGTCCTCTGCCTGGGTGCTGGGCCTAAATTTATAAAAATGGACTCTTACAGTGGTGGGTGACGTGAAGCCTGATTCTCTGCTATAATATGAAGACTGATTCTCTGCTGACATGAAGCCAGATTGTCTGTTACGGGACCTCTCTCCTCTGCCTGGGTGCTGGGCCTAAATTTATGAAAATGGACTCTTACAGTGGTGGGTGGCGTGAAGCCTGATTCTCTGCTATGATATGAAGACTGATTCTCTGCTGACATGAAGCCAGATTGTCTGTTACGGGACCTCTCTCCTCTGCCTGGGTGCTGGGCCTAAATTTATGAAAATGGACTGTTGCAGTGGTGGCTGACGTGAAGCCTGATTCTCTGCTATGACATGAAGACTGATTCTCTGCTGACATGAAGCCAGATTGTCTGTTACGGGACCTCTCTCCTCTGCCTAGGTGCTTGGCCTAAATTTATGACAATGGACTGTTGCAGTGGTGGCTGACGTGAAGCCTGATTCTCTGCTATGACATGCAGACTGATTCTCTGCTGACATGAAGCCAGATTCTCTGTTACGGGACCTCTCTCCTCTGCCTGGGTGCTGGGCCTAAATATATGCCAATGGGCTGTTGCACTGGTGGCTGACGTGAAGCCTGATTGTCTGTTACGGGACCTCTCTCCTCTGCCTGGGTGCTGGGCCTAAATATCTGACAATGGACTGTTGCATTGGTGGCTGACGTGAAGCCTGATTCTCTGCTATGATATGAAGACTGATTCTCTGCTGACATGAAGCCAGATTGTCTGTTACGGGACCTTATTCCTCTGCCTGGGTGCTGGGCCTAAATTTATGAAAATGGACTGTTACAGTGGTGGGTGACGTGAAGCCTGATTGTCTGCTATGACATGAAGACTGATTCTCTGCTGACATGAAGCCAGATTGTCTGTTACGGGACCTCTCTCCTCTGCCTGGGTGCTGGGCCTAAATTTATGACAATGGACTGTTGCAGTGGTGGCTGACGTGAAGCCTGATTCTCTGCTATGACATGAAGACTGATTCTCTGCTGACATGAAGCCAGATTCTCTGTTACGGGACCTCTCTCCTCTGCCTGGGTGCTTGGCCTAAATTTATGACAATGGACTGTTGCAGTGGTGGCTGACGTGAAGCCTGATTCTCTGCTATGACATGCAGACTGATTCTCTGCTGACATGAAGCCAGATTCTCTGTTACGGGACCTCTCTCCTCTGCCTGGGTGCTGGGCCTAAATATATGCCAATGGACTGTTGCACTGGTGGATGACGTGAAGCCTGATTGTCTGTTACGGGACCTCTCTCCTCTGCCTGGGTGCTGGGCCTAAATATCTGAAAATGGACTATTGCATTGGTGGCTGACGTGAAGCCTGATTCTCTGCTATGATATGAAGACTGATTCTCTGCTGACATGAAGCCAGATTGTCTGTTACGGGACCTCTCTCCTCTGCCTGGGTGCTGGGCCTAAATTTATGAAAATGGACTCGTACAGTGGTGGCTGACGTGAAGCCTGATTCTCTGCTATGACATGAAGACTGATTCTCTGCTGACATGAAGCCAGATTGTCTGTTACGGGACCTCTGTCCTCTGCCTGGGTGCTGGGCCTAAATTTATAAAAATGGACTCTTACAGTGGTGGGTGACGTGAAGCCTGATTCTCTGCTATAATATGAAGACTGATTCTCTGCTGACATGAAGCCAGATTGTCTGTTACGGGACCTCTCTCCTCTGCCTGGGTGCTGGGCCTAAATTTATGAAAATGGACTCTTACAGTGGTGGGTGGCGTGAAGCCTGATTCTCTGCTATGATATGAAGACTGATTCTCTGCTGACATGAAGCCAGATTGTCTGTTACGGGACCTCTCTCCTCTGCCTGGGTGCTGGGCCTAAATTTATGAAAATGGACTGTTGCAGTGGTGGCTGACGTGAAGCCTGATTCTCTGCTATGACATGAAGACTGATTCTCTGCTGACATGAAGCCAGATTGTCTGTTACGGGACCTCTCTCCTCTGCCTAGGTGCTTGGCCTAAATTTATGACAATGGACTGTTGCAGTGGTGGCTGACGTGAAGCCTGATTCTCTGCTATGACATGCAGACTGATTCTCTGCTGACATGAAGCCAGATTCTCTGTTACGGGACCTCTCTCCTCTGCCTGGGTGCTGGGCCTAAATATATGCCAATGGGCTGTTGCACTGGTGGCTGACGTGAAGCCTGATTGTCTGTTACGGGACCTCTCTCCTCTGCCTGGGTGCTGGGCCTAAATTTATGAAAATGGACTCTTACAGTGGTGGGTGGCGTGAAGCCTGATTCTCTGCTATGATATGAAGACTGATTCTCTGCTGACATGAAGCCAGATTGTCTGTTACGGGACCTCTCTCCTCTGCCTGGGTGCTGGGCCTAAATTTATGAAAATGGACTGTTGCAGTGGTGGCTGACGTGAAGCCTGATTCTCTGCTATGACATGAAGACTGATTCTCTGCTGACATGAAGCCAGATTGTCTGTTACGGGACCTCTCTCCTCTGCCTAGGTGCTTGGCCTAAATTTATGACAATGGACTGTTGCAGTGGTGGCTGACGTGAAGCCTGATTCTCTGCTATGACATGCAGACTGATTCTCTGCTGACATGAAGCCAGATTCTCTGTTACGGGACCTCTCTCCTCTGCCTGGGTGCTGGGCCTAAATATATGCCAATGGGCTGTTGCACTGGTGGCTGACGTGAAGCCTGATTGTCTGTTACGGGACCTCTCTCCTCTGCCTGGGTGCTGGGCCTAAATATCTGACAATGGACTGTTGCATTGGTGGCTGACGTGAAGCCTGATTCTCTGCTATGATATGAAGACTGATTCTCTGCTGACATGAAGCCAGATTGTCTGTTACGGGACCTTATTCCTCTGCCTGGGTGCTGGGCCTAAATTTATGAAAATGGACTGTTACAGTGGTGGGTGACGTGAAGCCTGATTGTCTGCTATGACATGAAGACTGATTCTCTGCTGACATGAAGCCAGATTGTCTGTTACGGGACCTCTCTCCTCTGCCTGGGTGCTGGGCCTAAATTTATGACAATGGACTGTTGCAGTGGTGGCTGACGTGAAGCCTGATTCTCTGCTATGACATGAAGACTGATTCTCTGCTGACATGAAGCCAGATTCTCTGTTACGGGACCTCTCTCCTCTGCCTGGGTGCTTGGCCTAAATTTATGACAATGGACTGTTGCAGTGGTGGCTGACGTGAAGCCTGATTCTCTGCTATGACATGCAGACTGATTCTCTGCTGACATGAAGCCAGATTCTCTGTTACGGGACCTCTCTCCTCTGCCTGGGTGCTGGGCCTAAATATATGCCAATGGACTGTTGCACTGGTGGATGACGTGATAGGCCATGAGTGTCTGTTACGGGACCTCTCTCCTCTGCCTGGGTGCTGGGCCTAAATATATGAAAATGGACTATTGCATTGGTGGCTGACGTGAAGCCTGATTCTCTGCTATGATATGAAGACTGATTCTCTGCTGACATGAAGCCAGATTGTCTGTTACGGGACCTCTCTCCTCTGCCTGGGTGCTGGGCCTAAATTTATGAAAATGGACTCGTACAGTGGTGGCTGACGTGAAGCCTGATTCTCTGCTATGACATGAAGACTGATTCTCTGCTGACATGAAGCCAGATTGTCTGTTACGGGACCTCTGTCCTCTGCCTGGGTGCTGGGCCTAAATTTATAAAATGGACTCTTACAGTGGTGGGTGACGTGAAGCCTGATTCTCTGCTATGACTATGAAGACTGATTCTCTGCTGACATGAAGCCAGATTGTCTGTTACGGGACCTCTCTCCTCTGCCTGGGTGCTGGGCCTAAATTTATGAAAATGGACTCTTACAGTGGTGGGTGACGTGAAGCCTGATTCTCTGCTATGACATGAAGACTGATTCTCTGCTGACATGAAGCCAGATTGTCTGTTACGGGACCTCTCTCCTCTGCCTGGGTGCTGGGCCTAAATATATGACAATGGACTGTTGCAGTGGTGGCTGACGTGAAGCCTGATTCTCTGCTATGACATGAAGACTGATTCTCTGCTGACATGAAGCCAGATTGTCTGTTACGGGACCTCTCTCCTCTGCCTGGGTGCTGGGCCTAAATTTATGAAATGGACTGTTACAGTGGTGGCTGACGTGAAGCCTGATTCTCTGCTATGACATGAAGACTGATTCTCTGCTGACATGAAGCCAGATTGTCTGTTACGGGACCTCTCTCCTCTGCCTGGGTGCTGGGCCTAAATTATGACAATGGACTGTTGCAGTGGTGGCTGACGTGAAGCCTGATTCTCTGCTATGACATGCAGACTATTCTCTGCTGACATGAAGCCAGATTGTCTGTTACGGGACCTCTCTCCTCTGCCTGGGTGCTGGGCCTAAATTTATGACAATGGACTGTTGCATTGGTGGCTGACGTGAAGCCTGATTCTCTGCTATGATATGAAGACTGATTCTCTGCTGACATGAAGCCAGATTGTCTGTTACGGGACCTTATTCCTCTGCCTGGGTGCTGGGCCTAAATTTATGAAAATGGACTGTTACAGTGGTGGGTGACGTGAAGCCTGATTGTCTGCTATGACATGAAGACTGATTCTCTGCTGACATGAAGCCAGATTGTCTGTTACGGGACCTCTCTCCTCTGCCTGGGTGCTGGGCCTAAATTTATGACAATGGACTGTTGCAGTGGTGGCTGACGTGAAGCCTGATTCTCTGCTATGACATGAAGACTGATTCTCTGCTGACATGAAGCCAGATTCTCTGTTACGGGACCTCTCTCCTCTGCCTGGGTGCTTGGCCTAAATTTATGACAATGGACTGTTGCAGTGGTGGCTGACGTGAAGCCTGATTCTCTGCTATGACATGCAGACTGATTCTCTGCTGACATGAAGCCAGATTCTCTGTTACGGGACCTCTCTCCTCTGCCTGGGTGCTGGGCCTAAATATATGCCAATGGACTGTTGCACTGGTGGATGACGTGAAGCCTGATTGTCTGTTACGGGACCTCTCTCCTCTGCCTGGGTGCTGGGCCTAAATTTATGAAAATGGACTCGTACAGTGGTGGGTGACGTGAAGCCTGATTCTCTGCTATGATATGAAGACTGATTCTCTGCTGACATGAAGCCAGATTGTCTGTTACGGGACCTCTCTCCTCTGCCTGGGTGCTGGGCCTAAATTTATGAAAATGGACTCGTACAGTGGTGGGTGACGTGAAGCCTGATTCTCTGCTATGATATGAAGACTGATTCTCTGCTGACATGAAGCCAGATTGTCTGTTAAGGGACTTCTCTCCTCTGCCTGGGTGCTGGGCCTAAATTTATGAAAATGGACTGTTACAGTGGTGGGTGACGTGAAGCCTGATTCTCTGCTATGACATGAAGACTGATCTCTGCTGACATGAAGCCAGATTGTCTGTTACGGGACCTCTCTCCTCTGCCTGGGTGCTGGGCCTAAATTTATGACAATGGACTGTTGCAGTGGTGGCTGACGTGAAGTCTGATTCTCTGCTATGACATGCAGACTGATTCTCTGCTGACATGAAGCTAGATTCTTTGTTACGGGACCTCTCTCCTCTGCCTGGGTGCTGGGCCTAAATATATGCCAATGGACTGTTGCACTGGTGGCTGACGTGAAGCCTGATTGTCTGTTACGGGACCTCTCTCCTCTGCCTGGGTGCTGGGCCTAAATTTATAAAAATGGACTCTTACAGTGGTGGGTGACGTGAAGCCTGATTCTCTGCTATAATATGAAGACTGATTCTCTGCTGACATGAAGCCAGATTGTCTGTTACGGGACCTCTCTCCTCTGCCTGGGTGCTGGGCCTAAATTTATGAAAATGGACTCTTACAGTGGTGGGTGGCGTGAAGCCTGATTCTCTGCTATGATATGAAGACTGATTCTCTGCTGACATGAAGCCAGATTGTCTGTTACGGGACCTCTCTCCTCTGCCTGGGTGCTGGGCCTAAATTTATGAAAATGGACTGTTGCAGTGGTGGCTGACGTGAAGCCTGATTCTCTGCTATGACATGAAGACTGATTCTCTGCTGACATGAAGCCAGATTGTCTGTTACGGGACCTCTCTCCTCTGCCTAGGTGCTTGGCCTAAATTTATGACAATGGACTGTTGCAGTGGTGGCTGACGTGAAGCCTGATTCTCTGCTATGACATGCAGACTGATTCTCTGCTGACATGAAGCCAGATTCTCTGTTACGGGACCTCTCTCCTCTGCCTGGGTGCTGGGCCTAAATATATGCCAATGGGCTGTTGCACTGGTGGCTGACGTGAAGCCTGATTGTCTGTTACGGGACCTCTCTCCTCTGCCTGGGTGCTGGGCCTAAATATCTGACAATGGACTGTTGCATTGGTGGCTGACGTGAAGCCT
This sequence comes from Bufo gargarizans, assembly GCF_014858855.1. Classification (NCBI taxonomy): domain Eukaryota; kingdom Metazoa; phylum Chordata; class Amphibia; order Anura; family Bufonidae; genus Bufo; species Bufo gargarizans. Next base: position 143,857,849 of record NC_058086.1, read on the forward strand.
GATTCTCTGCTATGATATGAAGACTGATTCTCTGCTGACATGAAGCCAGATTGTCTGTTACGGGACCTTATTCCTCTGCCTGGGTGCTGGGCCTAAATTTATGAAAATGGACTGTTACAGTGGTGGGTGACGTGAAGCCTGATTGTCTGCTATGACATGAAGACTGATTCTCTGCTGACATGAAGCCAGATTGTCTGTTACGGGACCTCTCTCCTCTGCCTGGGTGCTGGGCCTAAATTTATGACAATGGACTGTTGCAGTGGTGGCTGACGTGAAGCCTGATTCTCTGCTATGACATGAAGACTGATTCTCTGCTGACATGAAGCCAGATTCTCTGTTACGGGACCTCTCTCCTCTGCCTGGGTGCTTGGCCTAAATTTATGACAATGGACTGTTGCAGTGGTGGCTGACGTGAAGCCTGATTCTCTGCTATGACATGCAGACTGATTCTCTGCTGACATGAAGCCAGATTCTCTGTTACGGGACCTCTCTCCTCTGCCTGGGTGCTGGGCCTAAATATATGCCAATGGACTGTTGCACTGGTGGATGACGTGAAGCCTGATTGTCTGTTACGGGACCTCTCTCCTCTGCCTGGGTGCTGGGCCTAAATATCTGAAAATGGACTATTGCATTGGTGGCTGACGTGAAGCCTGATTCTCTGCTATGATATGAAGACTGATTCTCTGCTGACATGAAGCCAGATTGTCTGTTACGGGACCTCTCTCCTCTGCCTGGGTGCTGGGCCTAAATTTATGAAAATGGACTCGTACAGTGGTGGCTGACGTGAAGCCTGATTCTCTGCTATGACATGAAGACTGATTCTCTGCTGACATGAAGCCAGATTGTCTGTTACGGGACCTCTGTCCTCTGCCTGGGTGCTGGGCCTAAATTTATAAAATGGACTCTTACAGTGGTGGGTGACGTGAAGCCTGATTCTCTGCTATAATATGAAGACTGATTCTCTGCTGACATGAAGCCAGATTGTCTGTTACGGGACCTCTCTCCTCTGCCTGGGTGCTGGGCCTAAATTTATGAAAATGGACTCTTACAGTGGTGGGTGGCGTGAAGCCTGATTCTCTGCTATGATATGAAGACTGATTCTCTGCTGACATGAAGCCAGATTGTCTGTTACGGGACCTCTCTCCTCTGCCTGGGTGCTGGGCCTAAATTTATGAAAATGGACTGTTGCAGTGGTGGCTGACGTGAAGCCTGATTCTCTGCTATGACATGAAGACTGATTCTCTGCTGACATGAAGCCAGATTGTCTGTTACGGGACCTCTCTCCTCTGCCTAGGTGCTTGGCCTAAATTTATGACAATGGACTGTTGCAGTGGTGGCTGACGTGAAGCCTGATTCTCTGCTATGACATGCAGACTGATTCTCTGCTGACATGAAGCCAGATTCTCTGTTACGGGACCTCTCTCCTCTGCCTGGGTGCTGGGCCTAAATATATGCCAATGGGCTGTTGCACTGGTGGCTGACGTGAAGCCTGATTGTCTGTTACGGGACCTCTCTCCTCTGCCTGGGTGCTGGGCCTAAATATCTGACAATGGACTGTTGCATTGGTGGCTGACGTGAAGCCTGATTCTCTGCTATGATATGAAGACTGATTCTCTGCTGACATGAAGCCAGATTGTCTGTTACGGGACCTTATTCCTCTGCCTGGGTGCTGGGCCTAAATTTATGAAAATGGACTGTTACAGTGGTGGGTGACGTGAAGCCTGATTGTCTGCTATGACATGAAGACTGATTCTCTGCTGACATGAAGCCAGATTGTCTGTTACGGGACCTCTCTCCTCTGCCTGGGTGCTGGGCCTAAATTTATGACAATGGACTGTGCAGTGGTGGCTGACGTGAAGCCTGATTCTCTGCTATGACATGAAGACTGATTCTCTGCTGACATGAAGCCAGATTCTCTGTTACGGGACCTCTCTCCTCTGCCTGGGTGCTTGGCCTAAATTTATGACAATGGACTGTTGCAGTGGTGGCTGACGTGAAGCCTGATTCTCTGCTATGACATGCAGACTGATTCTCTGCTGACATGAAGCCAGATTCTCTGTTACGGGACCTCTCTCCTCTGCCTGGGTGCTGGGCCTAAATATATGCCAATGGACTGTTGCACTGGTGGATGACGTGAAGCCTGATTGTCTGTTACGGGACCTCTCTCCTCTGCCTGGGTGCTGGGCCTAAATTTATGAAAATGGACTCGTACAGTGGTGGGTGACGTGAAGCCTGATTCTCTGCTATGATATGAAGACTGATTCTCTGCTGACATGAAGCCAGATTGTCTGTTACGGGACCTTTCTCCTCTGCCTGGGTGCTGGGCCTAATTTATGAAAATGGACTCGTACAGTGGTGGTGACGTGAAGCCTGATTCTCTGCTATGATATGAAGACTGATTCTCTGCTGACATGAAGCCAGATTGTCTGTTAAGGGACTTCTCTCCTCTGCCTGGGTGCTGGGCCTAAATTTATGAAATTGGACTGTTACAGTGGTGGGTGACGTGAAGCCTGATTCTCTGGCTATGACATGAAGACTGATCTCTGCTGACATGAAGCCAGATTGTCTGTTACGGGACCTCTCTCCTCTGCCTGGGTGCTGGGCCTAAATTTATGACAATGGACTGTTGCAGTGGTGGCTGACGTGAAGTCTGATTCTCTGCTATGACATGCAGACTGATTCTCTGCTGACATGAAGCTAGATTCTTTGTTACGGGACCTCTCTCCTCTGCCTGGGTGCTGGGCCTAAATATATGCCAATGGACTGTTGCACTGGTGGCTGACGTGAAGCCTGATTGTCTGTTACGGGACCTCTCTCCTCTTGCCTGGGTGCTGGGCCTAAATGTATAAAAATGGACTCTTACAGTGGTGGGTGACGTGAAGCCTGATTCTCTGCTATAATATGAAGACTGATTCTCTGCTGACATGAAGCCAGATTGTCTGTTACGGGACCTCTCTCCTCTTGCCTGGGTGCTGGGCCTAATTTATGAAAATGGACTCTACAGTGGTGGGTGGCGTGAAGCCTGATTCTCTGCTATGATATGAAGACTGATTCTCTGCTGACATGAAGCCAGATTGTCTGTTACGGGACCTCTCTCCTCTGCCTGGGTGCTGGGCCTAATTCTATGAAAATGGACTGTTACAGTGGTGGGTGACGTGAAGCCTGAATTCTCTGCTAGACATGAAGACTGATTCTCTGCTGACATGAAGCCAGATTGTCTGTTACGGGACCCTCTCTCCTCTGCCTGGGTGCTGGGCCTAAATTTATGAAAATGGACTGTTCCAGTGGTGGCGGGTGACGTGAAGCCTGATTCTCTGCTATGATATGAAGACTGATTCTCTGCTGACATGAAGCCAGATTGTCTGTTACGGGACCTCTCTCCTCTGCCTGGGTGCTGGGCCTAATTTATGAAATGGACCTGTTGCAGTTGGTGGTGACGTGAAGCCTGATTCTCTGCTATGATCATGAGACTGATTCTCTGCTGACATGAAAGCCAGATTGTCTGTTACGGGACCTCTCTCCTCTGCCTGGGTGCCTGGGCCTAATATCTGACAATGGACTGTTGCAGTGGTGGCTGACGTGAAAGCCGTGATTCTCTGCTATGACATGAAGACTGATTCTCTGCTGACATGAAGCCAGATTGTCTGTTACGGGACCTCTCTCCTCTGCCTGGGTGCTGGGCCTAAATTTATGAAAATGGACTGTTACAGTGGTGGGTGACGTGAAGCCTGATTGTCTGCTATGACATGAAGACTGATTCTCTGCTGACATGAAGCCAGATTGTCTGTTACGGGACCTCTCTCCTCTGCCTGGGTGCTGGGCCTAAATTATGACAATGGACTGTTGCAGTGGTGGCTGACGTGAAGCCTGATTCTCTGCTATGACATGAAGACTGATTCTCTGCTGACATGAAGCCAGATTCTCTGTTACGGGACCTCTCTCCTCTGCCTGGGTGCTTGGCCTAAATTTATGACAATGGACTGTTGCAGTGGTGGCTGACGTGAAGCCTGATTCTCTGCTATGACATGCAGACTGATTCTCTGCTGACATGAAGCCAGATTCTCTGTTACGGGACCTCTCTCCTCTGCCTGGGTGCTGGGCCTAAATATATGCCAATGGACTGTTGCACTGGTGGATGACGTGAAGCCTGATTGTCTGTTACGGGACCTCTCTCCTCTGCCTGGGTGCTGGGCCTAAATATCTGAAAATGGACTAGTTGCATTGGTGCTGACGTGAAGCCTGATTCTCTGCTATGATATGAAGACTGATTCTCTGCTGACATGAAGCCAGATTGTCTGTTACGGGACCTCTCTCCTCTGCCTGGGTGCTGGGCCTAAATTTATGAAAATGGACTCGTTACATTGGTGGGTGACGTGAAGCCTGATTCTCTGCTATGATATGAAAGACTGATTCTCTGCTGACATGAAGCCAGATTGTCTGTTACGGGACCTCTCTCCTCTGCCTGGTGCTGGGCCTAAATTATGAAAATGGACTGTTAGCAGTGGTGGGTGACGTGAAGCCTGATTCTCTGCTATGACATGAAGACTGATTCTCTGCTGACATGAAGCCAGATTGTCTGTTACGGGACCTTTCTCCTCTGCCTGGGTTCTGGGCCTAAATTTATGAAAATTGACTCTTACAGTGGTGGGTGACGTGAAGCCTGATTCTCTGCTATTGACTATGAAGACTGATTCTCTGCTGACCTGAAGCCAGATTGTCTGTACGGGACCTCTCTCCTCTGCCTGGGTGCTTGGCATAAATTTATGACAATGGATGTTGCAGGGTGGCTGACGTGAATGCCTGATTCTCTGCTATGACATTGCAGATCGATTATCTAGCTGACATGAAGCTAGATCTTTGTTACGGAGACCTCTCTCCTCTGCCTGGGTTGCTGGCCTAAATATATGCCAGATGGACTGTTTGCACTGGTGGCTGACGTGAAGCCTGATTATCTGTTACGGGACCGTCTCTCCTCTGCCCTGGGTGCTGGGCTCATTAATTATCTGACAATTGTGACTGTTGCATTGGTGGCTGACGTCGAAGCCTGATCTCTGCTATGATATGAAGACTGATTCTCTGCTGACATGAAGCCAGATTGTCTGTTACGGGACCTCTCTCCTCTGTCTGGGTGCTGGGCCTAAATTTATAAAATGGAC